>NW_026608130.1:0-86754 GCF_029499605.1 Hyla sarda | reverse complement strand
ACATATACATTGTAATATACTGGGGAGACATATACATTCTAATATACCGGGAGACATATACACTGTAATATACTGGGAAGACATATACATTGTAATATACTGGGGAGACATATACAGTGTAATATATTGGGAGGCATATACATTGTAATATACTGGGGAGACATATACATTGTAATATACTGGGGAGACATATACATTGTAATATACCGGGGAGACATATACATTGTAATATACTGGGGAGACATATACATTGTAATATACTGGGGAGACATATACAGTGTAATATATTGGGAGGCATATACATTGTAATATACTGGGGAGACATATACACTGTAATATACTGGGGAGACATAAACATTGTAATATACTGGGGAGACATATACATTGTAATATACTGGGGAGACATATACATTGTAATATACCGGGGAGACGTATACATTGTAATATACTGGGGAGACATATACATTGTAATATACCGGGAGACAAATACATTGTAATATACTGGGGGAGACATATACATTGTAATATACTGGGGGAGACATACACATTGTAATATACCGGGGAGACATATACATTTTAATATACCGGGGAGACATATACATTGTAATATACTGGGGAGACATATACATTGTAATATACTGGGAGACATATACATTGTAATATACTGGGGAGACATATACATTGTAATATACTGGGGAGACATATACATTGTAATATACCGGGGAGAAATATACATTGTAATATACTGGGGAGACATATACATTGTAATATACTGGGGAGACATATACATTGTAACATACTGGGGAGACATATACATTGTAATATACTGGGGAGACATATACATTGTAATATACTGGGGAGACATATACATTGTAATATACTGGGGAGACATATACATTGTAATATACTGGGGAGACATATACATTGTAACATACTGGGGAGACATATACATTGTAATATACTGGGGAGACATATACATTGTAATATACTGGGTAGACATATACATTGTAATATACCGGGGAGACATATACATTGTAATATACTGGGAGACACATACATTGTAATATACTGGGGAGACATATACATTGTAATGTACTGGGGAGACATATATATTGTAATATACTGGGAGACATATACATTGTAATATACTGGGGAGACATATACTTTGTAATATACTAGGGAGACATATACATTGTAATATATCGGGGAGACATATACAGTGTAATATACAGGGGAGACATATACATTGTAACATACTGGGGAGACATATACATTGTAATATACTGGGGAGACATATACATTGTAATATACTGGGGAAACATATACATTGTATATACTGGGGAGACATATACATTGTAATATACCGGGGAGACATATACATTGTAATATACCGGGGAGACATATACATTGTAATATACCGGGGAGACATATACATTGTAATATACCGGGGAGACATATACATTGTTATATACTGGGGAGACATATACATTGTAATATACCGGAGAGACATATACATTGTAATATGATGGGGAGACATATACATTGTAATATACTGGGGAGACATATACATTCTAATATACCGGGAGACATATACACTGTAATATACTGGGAAGACATATACATTGTAATATACTGGGGAGACATATACAGTGTAATATATTGGGAGGCATATACATTGTAATATACTGGGGAGACATATACACTGTAATATACTGGGGAGACATAAACATTGTAATATACTGGGGAGACATATACATTGTAATATACTGGGGAGACATATACATTGTAATATACCGGAGAGACATATACATTGTAATATGATGGGGAGACATATACATTGTAATATACTGGGGAGACATATACATTCTAATATACCGGGAGACATATACACTGTAATATACTGGGAAGACATATACATTGTAATATACTGGGGAGACATATACAGTGTAATATATTGGGAGGCATATACATTGTAATATACTGGGGAGACATATACATTGTAATATACTGGGGAGACATATACATTGTAATATACCGGGGAGACATATACATTGTAATATACTGGGGAGACATATACATTGTAATATACTGGGGAGACATATACAGTGTAATATATTGGGAGGCATATACATTGTAATATACTGGGGAGACATATACACTGTAATATACTGGGGAGACATAAACATTGTAATATACTGGGGAGACATATACATTGTAATATACTGGGGAGACATATACATTGTAATATACCGGGGAGACGTATACATTGTAATATACTGGGGAGACATATACATTGTAATATACCGGGAGACAAATACATTGTAATATACTGGGGGAGACATATACATTGTAATATACTGGGGGAGACATACACATTGTAATATACCGGGGAGACATATACATTTTAATATACCGGGGAGACATATACATTGTAATATACTGGGGAGACATATACATTGTAATATACTGGGAGACATATACATTGTAATATACTGGGGAGACATATACATTGTAATATACTGGGGAGACATATACATTGTAATATACCGGGGAGAAATATACATTGTAATATACTGGGGAGACATATACATTGTAATATACTGGGGAGACATATACATTGTAACATACTGGGGAGACATATACATTGTAATATACTGGGGAGACATATACATTGTAATATACTGGGGAGACATATACATTGTAATATACTGGGGAGACATATACATTGTAATATACTGGGGAGACATATACATTGTAACATACTGGGGAGACATATACATTGTAATATACTGGGGAGACATATACATTGTAATATACTGGGTAGACATATACATTGTAATATACCGGGGAGACATATACATTGTAATATACTGGGAGACACATACATTGTAATATACTGGGGAGACATATACATTGTAATGTACTGGGGAGACATATATATTGTAATATACTGGGAGACATATACATTGTAATATACTGGGGAGACATATACTTTGTAATATACTAGGGAGACATATACATTGTAATATATCGGGGAGACATATACAGTGTAATATACAGGGGAGACATATACATTGTAACATACTGGGGAGACATATACATTGTAATATACTGGGGAGACATATACATTGTAATATACTGGGGAAACATATACATTGTATATACTGGGGAGACATATACATTGTAATATACCGGGGAGACATATACATTGTAATATACCGGGGAGACATATACATTGTAATATACCGGGGAGACATATACATTGTAATATACCGGGGAGACATATACATTGTAATATACCGGGGAGACAAATACATTGTAATATACCGGGGAGACATATACATTGTAATATACCGGGGAGACAAATACATTGCAATATACCGGGGAGACATATAAATTGTAATATACCGGGGAGACATATACATTGTAATATACCGGGGAGACATATACATTGTAATATACTGGGGAGACATATACAATGTAATATACCGGGGAGACATATACATTGTAATATACCGGGGAGACATATACATTGTAATATACTGGGGAGACATATACATTGTAATATACTGGGGAGACATATACATTGTAATATACTGGGGAGACATATACATTGTAATATACCGGGGAGACATATACATTGTAATATACTGGGGAGACATATACATTGTAATATACCGGGGAGACATATACAGTGTAATATACAGGGGAGACATATACATTGTAACATACTGGGGAGACATATACATTGTAATATACTGGGGAGACATATACATTGTAATATACTGGGGAGACATATACATTGTAATATACTGGGAGACATATACATTGTAATATACTGGGGAGACATATACATTGTAATATACTGGGGAGACATATACATTGTAATATACTGGGGAGACATATACATTGTAATATACTGGGAGACATATACATTGTAATATACTGGGGAGACATATACATTGTAATATACTGGGGAGACATATACATTGTAATATACTGGGGAGACATATACATTGTAATATACTGGGAGACATATACATTGTAATATACTAGGGAGACATATACATTGTAATGTATCGGGGAGACATATACAGTGTAATATACAGGGGAGACATATACATTGTAATATACCGGGGAGACATATACATTGTAATATACCGGGGAGACATATACATTGTAACATACTGGGGAGACATATACATTGTAATATACTAGGGAGACATATACATTGTAATGTATCGGGGAGACATATACATTGTAATATACTGGGGAGACATTTACATTGTAACATACTGGGGAGACATATACATTGTAATATACTGGGGAGACATATACATTGTAATATACTGGGGAGACATATACATTGTAATATACTGGGGAGACATTTACATTGTAACATACTGGGGAGACATATACATTGTAATATACTGGGGAGACATATACATTGTAATATACTGGGGAGACATATACATTGTAATATACTGGGGAGACATATACATTGTAATATACTGGGGAGACAAATACATTGTAATATACTGGGGAGACATATACATTGTAATATACTGGGGAGACATATACATTGTAATATACTGGGGAGACACATACATTGTAATATACTGGGGAGACATATACATTGTAATATACTGGGGAGACATATAAATTGTAATATACCGGGGAGACATATACATTGTAATATACTGCGGAGACATATACATTGTAATATACTGGGGAGACATATACATTGTAATATACTGGGGAGACATATACATTGTAATATACCGGGGAGACATATACATTGTAATATACTGGGGAGACATATACATTGTAATATACTGGGGAGACATATACATTGTAATATACTGGGGAGACATATACATTGTAATAAACTGGGGAGACATATACATTGTAATATACCGGGAGACATATACACTGTAATATACTGGGGAGACATAAACATTGTAATATACTGGGAGACATATACATTGTAATATACCGGGGGAGACATATACATTGTAATATACTGGGGATACATATGCATTGTAATATACCGGGGAGACATATACATTGTAATATACTGGGGAGACATATACATTGTAATATACCGGGGAGACATATACAGTGTAATATACTGGGGAGACATATACATTGTAATATACTGGGGAGACATATACATTGTAATATATTGGGAGACATATACATTGTAATATAATGGGGAGACATATACATTGTAACATACTGGGGAGACATATACATTGTAATATACTGGGGAGACATATACATTGTAATATACTGGGGAGACATATACATTGTAATATACTGGGGAGACATATACATTGTAATATACCGGGGAGACATATACATTGTAATATACTGGAAGACACATACATTGTAATATACTGGGGAGACATATACATTGTAATATACCGGGGATACATATACATTGTAATATACTGGGGAGACATTTACATTGTAATATACTGGGAGACATATACATTGTAATATACTGGGGAGACATTTACATTGTAATATACTGGGAGACATATACATTGTAATATACTGGGGAGACATTTACATTGTAATATACTGGGAGACATATACATTGTAATATACTGGGGAGACATATACATTGTAATATACTGGGGAGACATATACATTGTAATATACTGGGGAGACATATACATTGTAATATACTGGGGAGACATATACATTGTAACATACTGGGGAGACATATACATTGTAATATACTGGGGAGACATATACATTGTAATATACTGGGGAGACATATACATTGTAATATACTGGGGAGACATATACATTGTAATATACCGGGGAGACATATACATTGTAATATACTGGGAGACACATACATTGTAATATACTGGGGAGACATATACATTGTAATGTACTGGGGAGACATATACATTGTAATATACTGGGAGACATATACATTGTAATATACTGGGGAGACATATACTTTGTAATATACTGGGAGACATGTACATTTTAATATACTGGGGAGACATATACATTGTAATATACTGGGGAGACATATACATTGTAATATACTGGGGAGACATATACATTGTAATATACTGGGGAGACATATACATTGTAATATACTGGGGAGACATATACATTGTAATATACTGGGGAGACACATACACTGTAATATACCGGGGATACATATACATTGTAATATACCGGGGAGACATATACATTGTAATATACTGAGGAGACATATACATTGTAATATACCGGGGAGACAAATACATTGTAAAATACCGGGGAGACATATACATTGTAATATACTGGGGAGACATATACATTGTAATATACTTGGGAGACATATACATTGTAATATACTGGGGAGACATATACATTGTAATATACCGGGGAGACATATACATTGTAATATACTGGGAGACACATACATTGTAATATACTGGGGAGACATATACATTGTAATGTACTGGGGAGACATATACATTGTAATATACTGGGAGACATATACATTGTAATATACTGGGGAGACATATACATTGTAATATACTGGGGAGACATATACATTGTAATATACTGGGGAGACATATACATTGTAATATACTAGGGAGACATATACATTGTAATATACTAGGGAGACATATACATTGTAATATATCGGGGAGACATATACATTGTAATATACTGGGAGACACATACATTGTAATATACTGGGGAGACATATACATTGTAATGTACTGGGGAGACATATACATTGTAATATACTGGGAGACATATACATTGTAATATACTGGGGAGACATATACTTTGTAATATACTGGGAGACATATACATTTTAATATACTGGGGAGACATATACATTGTAATATACTGGGGAGACATATACATTGTAATATACTGGGGAGACACATACATTGTAATATACTGGGGAGAGATATACATTGTAATATACTGGGGAGACATATACATTGTAATATACCGGGGAGACATATACATTGTAATATACTGGGGAGACATATACATTGTAATATAACGGGTAGACATGTACATTGTAATAAACCGGGGAGACATATACATTGTAATATACTGGGAGACATATACATTGTAATATACCGGGGAGACATATACATTGTTATATACTGGGGAGACATATACATTGTAATATACCGGAGAGACATATACATTGTAATATGCCGGGGAGACATATACATTGTAATATACTGGGGAGACATATACATTGTAATATACTGGGGAGACATATACATTGTAATATACTGGGGAGACATATACATTGTAATATACTGGGGAGACACATACACTGTAATATACCGGGGATACATATACATTGTAATATACTGGTGAGACATATACATTGTAATATACCGGGGAGACATATACATTGTAATATACTGAGGAGACATATACATTGTAATATACCGGGGAGACAAATACATTGTAAAATACCGGGGAGACATATACATTGTAATATACCGGGGAGACATATACATTGTAATATACCGGGGAGACAAATACATTGTAATATACCGGGGAGACATATAAATTGTAATATACCGGGGAGACATATACATTGTAATATACCGGGGAGACATATACATTGTAATATACTGGGGAGACATATACAATGTAATATACCGGGGAGACATATACATTGTAATATACTGGGAGACATATACATTGTAATTTACTGGGGAGACATATACATTGTAATATACTGGGGAGACATATACATTGTAATATACTAGGGAGACATATACATTGTAATGTATCGGGGAGACATATACAGTGTAATATACAGGGGAGACATATACATTGTAATATACCGGGGAGACATATACATTGTAATATACCGGGGAGACATATACATTGTAACATACTGGGGAGACATATACATTGTAATATACTAGGGAGACATATACATTGTCATGTATCGGGGAGACATATACAGTGTAATATACAGGGGAGACATATACATTGTAATATACCGGGGAGACATATTCATTGTAATATACTGGGGAGACATTTACATTGTAACATACTGGGGAGACATATACATTGTAATATACTTGGTAGACATATACATTGTAATATACTGGGGAAACATATACATTGTAATATACCGGGGAGACATATACATTGTAATATACTGGGGAAACATATACATTGTAATATACTGGGGAGACATATACATTGTAATATACTGGGGAAACATATACATTGTAATATATCGGGGAGACATATACATTGTAATATACTGGGAGACACATACATTGTAATATACTGGGGAGACATATACATTGTAATGTACTGGGGAGACATATACATTGTAATATACTGGGAGACATATACATTGTAATATACTGGGGAGACATATACTTTGTAATATACTGGGAGACATATACATTTTAATATACTGGGGAGACATATACATTGTAATATACTGGGGAGACATATACATTGTAATATACTGGGGAGACACATACATTGTAATATACTGGGGAGAGATATACATTGTAATATACTGGGGAGACATATACATTGTAATATACCGGGGAGACATATACATTGTAATATACTGGGGAGACATATACATTGTAATATAACGGGTAGACATGTACATTGTAATAAACCGGGGAGACATATACATTGTAATATACTGGGAGACATATACATTGTAATATACCGGGGAGACATATACATTGTTATATACTGGGGAGACATATACATTGTAATATACCGGAGAGACATATACATTGTAATATATCGGGGAGACATATACATTGTAATATACTGGGAGACACATACATTGTAATATACTGGGGAGACATATACATTGTAATGTACTGGGGAGACATATACATTGTAATATACTGGGAGACATATACATTGTAATATACTGGGGAGACATATACTTTGTAATATACTGGGAGACATATACATTTTAATATACTGGGGAGACATATACATTGTAATATACTGGGGAGACATATACATTGTAATATACTGGGGAGACACATACATTGTAATATACTGGGGAGAGATATACATTGTAATATACTGGGGAGACATATACATTGTAATATACCGGGGAGACATATACATTGTAATATACTGGGGAGACATATACATTGTAATATAACGGGTAGACATGTACATTGTAATAAACCGGGGAGACATATACATTGTAATATACTGGGAGACATATACATTGTAATATACCGGGGAGACATATACATTGTTATATACTGGGGAGACATATACATTGTAATATACCGGAGAGACATATACATTGTAATATGCCGGGGAGACATATACATTGTAATATACTGGGGAGACATATACATTGTAATATACTGGGGAGACATATACATTGTAATATACTGGGGAGACATATACATTGTAATATACTGGGGAGACACATACACTGTAATATACCGGGGATACATATACATTGTAATATACTGGTGAGACATATACATTGTAATATACCGGGGAGACATATACATTGTAATATACTGAGGAGACATATACATTGTAATATACCGGGGAGACAAATACATTGTAAAATACCGGGGAGACATATACATTGTAATATACCGGGGAGACATATACATTGTAATATACCGGGGAGACAAATACATTGTAATATACCGGGGAGACATATAAATTGTAATATACCGGGGAGACATATACATTGTAATATACCGGGGAGACATATACATTGTAATATACTGGGGAGACATATACAATGTAATATACCGGGGAGACATATACATTGTAATATACTGGGAGACATATACATTGTAATTTACTGGGGAGACATATACATTGTAATATACTGGGGAGACATATACATTGTAATATACTAGGGAGACATATACATTGTAATGTATCGGGGAGACATATACAGTGTAATATACAGGGGAGACATATACATTGTAATATACCGGGGAGACATATACATTGTAATATACCGGGGAGACATATACATTGTAACATACTGGGGAGACATATACATTGTAATATACTAGGGAGACATATACATTGTCATGTATCGGGGAGACATATACAGTGTAATATACAGGGGAGACATATACATTGTAATATACCGGGGAGACATATTCATTGTAATATACTGGGGAGACATTTACATTGTAACATACTGGGGAGACATATACATTGTAATATACTGGGGAGACATATACATTGTAATATAACGGGTAGACATGTACATTGTAATAAACCGGGGAGACATATACATTGTAATATACTGGGAGACATATACATTGTAATATACCGGGGAGACATATACATTGTTATATACTGGGGAGACATATACATTGTAATATACCGGAGAGACATATACATTGTAATATGCCGGGGAGACATATACATTGTAATATACTGGGGAGACATATACATTGTAATATACTGGGGAGACATATACATTGTAATGTACTGGGGAGACATATATATTGTAATATACTGGGAGACATATACATTGTAATATACTGGGGAGACATATACTTTGTAATATACTAGGGAGACATATACATTGTAATATATCGGGGAGACATATACAGTGTAATATACAGGGGAGACATATACATTGTAACATACTGGGGAGACATATACATTGTAATATACTGGGGAGACATATACATTGTAATATACTGGGGAAACATATACATTGTATATACTGGGGAGACATATACATTGTAATATACCGGGGAGACATATACATTGTAATATACCGGGGAGACATATACATTGTAATATACCGGGGAGACATATACATTGTAATATACCGGGGAGACATATACATTGTTATATACTGGGGAGACATATACATTGTAATATACCGGAGAGACATATACATTGTAATATGATGGGGAGACATATACATTGTAATATACTGGGGAGACATATACATTCTAATATACCGGGAGACATATACACTGTAATATACTGGGAAGACATATACATTGTAATATACTGGGGAGACATATACAGTGTAATATATTGGGAGGCATATACATTGTAATATACTGGGGAGACATATACACTGTAATATACTGGGGAGACATAAACATTGTAATATACTGGGGAGACATATACATTGTAATATACTGGGGAGACATATACATTGTAATATACCGGAGAGACATATACATTGTAATATGATGGGGAGACATATACATTGTAATATACTGGGGAGACATATACATTCTAATATACCGGGAGACATATACACTGTAATATACTGGGAAGACATATACATTGTAATATACTGGGGAGACATATACAGTGTAATATATTGGGAGGCATATACATTGTAATATACTGGGGAGACATATACATTGTAATATACTGGGGAGACATATACATTGTAATATACCGGGGAGACATATACATTGTAATATACTGGGGAGACATATACATTGTAATATACTGGGGAGACATATACAGTGTAATATATTGGGAGGCATATACATTGTAATATACTGGGGAGACATATACACTGTAATATACTGGGGAGACATAAACATTGTAATATACTGGGGAGACATATACATTGTAATATACTGGGGAGACATATACATTGTAATATACCGGGGAGACGTATACATTGTAATATACTGGGGAGACATATACATTGTAATATACCGGGAGACAAATACATTGTAATATACTGGGGGAGACATATACATTGTAATATACTGGGGGAGACATACACATTGTAATATACCGGGGAGACATATACATTTTAATATACCGGGGAGACATATACATTGTAATATACTGGGGAGACATATACATTGTAATATACTGGGAGACATATACATTGTAATATACTGGGGAGACATATACATTGTAATATACTGGGGAGACATATACATTGTAATATACCGGGGAGAAATATACATTGTAATATACTGGGGAGACATATACATTGTAATATACTGGGGAGACATATACATTGTAATATACTGGGGAGACATATACATTGTAATATACTGGGGAGACATATACATTGTAACATACTGGGGAGACATATACATTGTAATATACTGGGGAGACATATACATTGTAATATACTGGGTAGACATATACATTGTAATATACCGGGGAGACATATACATTGTAATATACTGGGAGACACATACATTGTAATATACTGGGGAGACATATACATTGTAATGTACTGGGGAGACATATATATTGTAATATACTGGGAGACATATACATTGTAATATACTGGGGAGACATATACTTTGTAATATACTAGGGAGACATATACATTGTAATATATCGGGGAGACATATACAGTGTAATATACAGGGGAGACATATACATTGTAACATACTGGGGAGACATATACATTGTAATATACTGGGGAGACATATACATTGTAATATACTGGGGAAACATATACATTGTATATACTGGGGAGACATATACATTGTAATATACCGGGGAGACATATACATTGTAATATACCGGGGAGACATATACATTGTAATATACCGGGGAGACATATACATTGTAATATACCGGGGAGACATATACATTGTAATATACCGGGGAGACAAATACATTGTAATATACCGGGGAGACATATACATTGTAATATACCGGGGAGACAAATACATTGCAATATACCGGGGAGACATATAAATTGTAATATACCGGGGAGACATATACATTGTAATATACCGGGGAGACATATACATTGTAATATACTGGGGAGACATATACAATGTAATATACCGGGGAGACATATACATTGTAATATACCGGGGAGACATATACATTGTAATATACTGGGGAGACATATACATTGTAATATACTGGGGAGACATATACATTGTAATATACTGGGGAGACATATACATTGTAATATACCGGGGAGACATATACATTGTAATATACTGGGGAGACATATACATTGTAATATACCGGGGAGACATATACAGTGTAATATACAGGGGAGACATATACATTGTAACATACTGGGGAGACATATACATTGTAATATACTGGGGAGACATATACATTGTAATATACTGGGGAGACATATACATTGTAATATACTGGGAGACATATACATTGTAATATACTGGGGAGACATATACATTGTAATATACTGGGGAGACATATACATTGTAATATACTGGGGAGACATATACATTGTAATATACTGGGAGACATATACATTGTAATATACTGGGGAGACATATACATTGTAATATACTGGGGAGACATATACATTGTAATATACTGGGGAGACATATACATTGTAATATACTGGGAGACATATACATTGTAATATACTAGGGAGACATATACATTGTAATGTATCGGGGAGACATATACAGTGTAATATACAGGGGAGACATATACATTGTAATATACCGGGGAGACATATACATTGTAATATACCGGGGAGACATATACATTGTAACATACTGGGGAGACATATACATTGTAATATACTAGGGAGACATATACATTGTAATGTATCGGGGAGACATATACAGTGTAATATACAGGGGAGACATATACATTGTAATATACTGGGGAGACATATACATTGTAATATACTGGGGAGACATATACATTGTAATATACTGGGGAGACATTTACATTGTAACATACTGGGGAGACATATACATTGTAATATACTGGGGAGACATATACATTGTAATATACTGGGGAGACATATACATTGTAATATACTGGGGAGACATATACATTGTAATATACTGGGGAGACACATACATTGTAATATACTGGGGAGACATATACATTGTAATATACTGGGGAGACATATACATTGTAATATACTGGGGAGACACATACATTGTAATATACTGGGGAGACATATACATTGTAATATACTGGGGAGACATATAAATTGTAATATACCGGGGAGACATATACATTGTAATATACTGCGGAGACATATACATTGTAATATACTGGGGAGACATATACATTGTAATATACTGGGGAGACATATACATTGTAATATACCGGGGAGACATATACATTGTAATATACTGGGGAGACATATACATTGTAATATACTGGGGAGACATATACATTGTAATATACTGGGGAGACATATACATTGTAATAAACTGGGGAGACATATACATTGTAATATACCGGGAGACATATACACTGTAATATACTGGGGAGACATAAACATTGTAATATACTGGGAGACATATACATTGTAATATACCGGGGGAGACATATACATTGTAATATACTGGGGATACATATGCATTGTAATATACCGGGGAGACATATACATTGTAATATACTGGGGAGACATATACATTGTAATATACCGGGGAGACATATACAGTGTAATATACTGGGGAGACATATACATTGTAATATACTGGGGAGACATATACATTGTAATATATTGGGAGACATATACATTGTAATATAATGGGGAGACATATACATTGTAACATACTGGGGAGACATATACATTGTAATATACTGGGGAGACATATACATTGTAATATACTGGGGAGACATATACATTGTAATATACTGGGGAGACATATACATTGTAATATACCGGGGAGACATATACATTGTAATATACTGGAAGACACATACATTGTAATATACTGGGGAGACATATACATTGTAATATACCGGGGATACATATACATTGTAATATACTGGGGAGACATTTACATTGTAATATACTGGGAGACATATACATTGTAATATACTGGGGAGACATTTACATTGTAATATACTGGGAGACATATACATTGTAATATACTGGGGAGACATTTACATTGTAATATACTGGGAGACATATACATTGTAATATACTGGGGAGACATATACATTGTAATATACTGGGGAGACATATACATTGTAATATACTGGGGAGACATATACATTGTAATATACTGGGGAGACATATACATTGTAACATACTGGGGAGACATATACATTGTAATATACTGGGGAGACATATACATTGTAATATACTGGGGAGACATATACATTGTAATATACTGGGGAGACATATACATTGTAATATACCGGGGAGACATATACATTGTAATATACTGGGAGACACATACATTGTAATATACTGGGGAGACATATACATTGTAATGTACTGGGGAGACATATACATTGTAATATACTGGGAGACATATACATTGTAATATACTGGGGAGACATATACTTTGTAATATACTGGGAGACATGTACATTTTAATATACTGGGGAGACATATACATTGTAATATACTGGGGAGACATATACATTGTAATATACTGGGGAGACATATACATTGTAATATACTGGGGAGACATATACATTGTAATATACTGGGGAGACATATACATTGTAATATACTGGGGAGACACATACACTGTAATATACCGGGGATACATATACATTGTAATATACCGGGGAGACATATACATTGTAATATACTGAGGAGACATATACATTGTAATATACCGGGGAGACAAATACATTGTAAAATACCGGGGAGACATATACATTGTAATATACTGGGGAGACATATACATTGTAATATACTTGGGAGACATATACATTGTAATATACTGGGGAGACATATACATTGTAATATACCGGGGAGACATATACATTGTAATATACTGGGAGACACATACATTGTAATATACTGGGGAGACATATACATTGTAATGTACTGGGGAGACATATACATTGTAATATACTGGGAGACATATACATTGTAATATACTGGGGAGACATATACATTGTAATATACTGGGGAGACATATACATTGTAATATACTGGGGAGACATATACATTGTAATATACTAGGGAGACATATACATTGTAATATACTAGGGAGACATATACATTGTAATATATCGGGGAGACATATACATTGTAATATACTGGGAGACACATACATTGTAATATACTGGGGAGACATATACATTGTAATGTACTGGGGAGACATATACATTGTAATATACTGGGAGACATATACATTGTAATATACTGGGGAGACATATACTTTGTAATATACTGGGAGACATATACATTTTAATATACTGGGGAGACATATACATTGTAATATACTGGGGAGACATATACATTGTAATATACTGGGGAGACACATACATTGTAATATACTGGGGAGAGATATACATTGTAATATACTGGGGAGACATATACATTGTAATATACCGGGGAGACATATACATTGTAATATACTGGGGAGACATATACATTGTAATATAACGGGTAGACATGTACATTGTAATAAACCGGGGAGACATATACATTGTAATATACTGGGAGACATATACATTGTAATATACCGGGGAGACATATACATTGTTATATACTGGGGAGACATATACATTGTAATATACCGGAGAGACATATACATTGTAATATGCCGGGGAGACATATACATTGTAATATACTGGGGAGACATATACATTGTAATATACTGGGGAGACATATACATTGTAATATACTGGGGAGACATATACATTGTAATATACTGGGGAGACACATACACTGTAATATACCGGGGATACATATACATTGTAATATACTGGTGAGACATATACATTGTAATATACCGGGGAGACATATACATTGTAATATACTGAGGAGACATATACATTGTAATATACCGGGGAGACAAATACATTGTAAAATACCGGGGAGACATATACATTGTAATATACCGGGGAGACATATACATTGTAATATACCGGGGAGACAAATACATTGTAATATACCGGGGAGACATATAAATTGTAATATACCGGGGAGACATATACATTGTAATATACCGGGGAGACATATACATTGTAATATACTGGGGAGACATATACAATGTAATATACCGGGGAGACATATACATTGTAATATACTGGGAGACATATACATTGTAATTTACTGGGGAGACATATACATTGTAATATACTGGGGAGACATATACATTGTAATATACTAGGGAGACATATACATTGTAATGTATCGGGGAGACATATACAGTGTAATATACAGGGGAGACATATACATTGTAATATACCGGGGAGACATATACATTGTAATATACCGGGGAGACATATACATTGTAACATACTGGGGAGACATATACATTGTAATATACTAGGGAGACATATACATTGTCATGTATCGGGGAGACATATACAGTGTAATATACAGGGGAGACATATACATTGTAATATACCGGGGAGACATATTCATTGTAATATACTGGGGAGACATTTACATTGTAACATACTGGGGAGACATATACATTGTAATATACTTGGTAGACATATACATTGTAATATACTGGGGAAACATATACATTGTAATATACCGGGGAGACATATACATTGTAATATACTGGGGAAACATATACATTGTAATATACTGGGGAGACATATACATTGTAATATACTGGGGAAACATATACATTGTAATATACCGTGGAGAAATATACATTGTAATATACTAGGGAGACATATACATTGTAATATACTAGGGAGACATATACATTGTAATATATCGGGGAGACATATACATTGTAATATACTGGGAGACACATACATTGTAATATACTGGGGAGACATATACATTGTAATGTACTGGGGAGACATATACATTGTAATATACTGGGAGACATATACATTGTAATATACTGGGGAGACATATACTTTGTAATATACTGGGAGACATATACATTTTAATATACTGGGGAGACATATACATTGTAATATACTGGGGAGACATATACATTGTAATATACTGGGGAGACACATACATTGTAATATACTGGGGAGAGATATACATTGTAATATACTGGGGAGACATATACATTGTAATATACCGGGGAGACATATACATTGTAATATACTGGGGAGACATATACATTGTAATATAACGGGTAGACATGTACATTGTAATAAACCGGGGAGACATATACATTGTAATATACTGGGAGACATATACATTGTAATATACCGGGGAGACATATACATTGTTATATACTGGGGAGACATATACATTGTAATATACCGGAGAGACATATACATTGTAATATATCGGGGAGACATATACATTGTAATATACTGGGAGACACATACATTGTAATATACTGGGGAGACATATACATTGTAATGTACTGGGGAGACATATACATTGTAATATACTGGGAGACATATACATTGTAATATACTGGGGAGACATATACTTTGTAATATACTGGGAGACATATACATTTTAATATACTGGGGAGACATATACATTGTAATATACTGGGGAGACATATACATTGTAATATACTGGGGAGACACATACATTGTAATATACTGGGGAGAGATATACATTGTAATATACTGGGGAGACATATACATTGTAATATACCGGGGAGACATATACATTGTAATATACTGGGGAGACATATACATTGTAATATAACGGGTAGACATGTACATTGTAATAAACCGGGGAGACATATACATTGTAATATACTGGGAGACATATACATTGTAATATACCGGGGAGACATATACATTGTTATATACTGGGGAGACATATACATTGTAATATACCGGAGAGACATATACATTGTAATATGCCGGGGAGACATATACATTGTAATATACTGGGGAGACATATACATTGTAATATACTGGGGAGACATATACATTGTAATATACTGGGGAGACATATACATTGTAATATACTGGGGAGACACATACACTGTAATATACCGGGGATACATATACATTGTAATATACTGGTGAGACATATACATTGTAATATACCGGGGAGACATATACATTGTAATATACTGAGGAGACATATACATTGTAATATACCGGGGAGACAAATACATTGTAAAATACCGGGGAGACATATACATTGTAATATACCGGGGAGACATATACATTGTAATATACCGGGGAGACAAATACATTGTAATATACCGGGGAGACATATAAATTGTAATATACCGGGGAGACATATACATTGTAATATACCGGGGAGACATATACATTGTAATATACTGGGGAGACATATACAATGTAATATACCGGGGAGACATATACATTGTAATATACTGGGAGACATATACATTGTAATTTACTGGGGAGACATATACATTGTAATATACTGGGGAGACATATACATTGTAATATACTAGGGAGACATATACATTGTAATGTATCGGGGAGACATATACAGTGTAATATACAGGGGAGACATATACATTGTAATATACCGGGGAGACATATACATTGTAATATACCGGGGAGACATATACATTGTAACATACTGGGGAGACATATACATTGTAATATACTAGGGAGACATATACATTGTCATGTATCGGGGAGACATATACAGTGTAATATACAGGGGAGACATATACATTGTAATATACCGGGGAGACATATTCATTGTAATATACTGGGGAGACATTTACATTGTAACATACTGGGGAGACATATACATTGTAATATACTGGGGAGACATATACATTGTAATATAACGGGTAGACATGTACATTGTAATAAACCGGGGAGACATATACATTGTAATATACTGGGAGACATATACATTGTAATATACCGGGGAGACATATACATTGTTATATACTGGGGAGACATATACATTGTAATATACCGGAGAGACATATACATTGTAATATGCCGGGGAGACATATACATTGTAATATACTGGGGAGACATATACATTGTAATATACTGGGGAGACATATACATTGTAATATACTGGGGAGACATATACATTGTAATATACTGGGGAGACACATACACTGTAATATACCGGGGATACATATACATTGTAATATACTGGTGAGACATATACATTGTAATATACCGGGGAGACATATACATTGTAATATACTGAGGAGACATATACATTGTAATATACCGGGGAGACAAATACATTGTAAAATACCGGGGAGACATATACATTGTAATATACCGGGGAGACATATACATTGTAATATACCGGGGAGACAAATACATTGTAATATACCGGGGAGACATATAAATTGTAATATACCGGGGAGACATATACATTGTAATATACCGGGGAGACATATACATTGTAATATACTGGGGAGACATATACAATGTAATATACCGGGGAGACATATACATTGTAATATACTGGGAGACATATACATTGTAATTTACTGGGGAGACATATACATTGTAATATACTGGGGAGACATATACATTGTAATATACTAGGGAGACATATACATTGTAATGTATCGGGGAGACATATACAGTGTAATATACAGGGGAGACATATACATTGTAATATACCGGGGAGACATATACATTGTAATATACCGGGGAGACATATACATTGTAACATACTGGGGAGACATATACATTGTAATATACTAGGGAGACATATACATTGTCATGTATCGGGGAGACATATACAGTGTAATATACAGGGGAGACATATACATTGTAATATACCGGGGAGACATATTCATTGTAATATACTGGGGAGACATTTACATTGTAACATACTGGGGAGACATATACATTGTAATATACTGGGGAGACATATACATTGTAATATACTGGGGAAACATATACATTGTAATATACCGGGGAGACATATACATTGTAATATACTGGGGAAACATATACATTGTAATATACTGGGGAGACATATACATTGTAATATACTGGGGAAACATATACATTGTAATATACCGTGGAGAAATATACATTGTAATATACTGGGGAAACATATACATTGTAATATACTGGGGAGACACATACATTGTAATATACTGGGGAGACATATACATTGTAATATACTGGGGAGACATATACATTGTAATATACCGGGGAGACATATACATTGTAATATACTGGGGAGACATATACATTCTAATATACCGGGAGACATATACACTGTAATATACTGGGGAGACATAAACATTGTAATATACTGGGGAGACATATACATTGTAATATACTGGGGAGACATATACATTGTAATATACCGGGGAGACATATACATTGTAATATACTGGGGAGACATATACATTGTAATATACTGGGGAGACATATACAGTGTAATATATTGGGAGGCATATACATTGTAATATACTGGGGAGACATATACATTTTAATATACTGGGGAGACATATACATTGTAATATACTGGGGAGACATATACATTGTAATATACCGGGGAGACATATACATTGTAATATACTGGGAGACATATAAATTGTAATATACCCGGGAGACATATACATTGTAATATACCGGGAGACAAATACATTGTAATATACTGGGGGAGACATATACATTGTAATATACCGGGGAGACATATACATTTTAATATACCGGGGAGACATATACATTGTAATATACTGGGGAGACATATACATTGTAATATACTGGGAGACATATACATTGTAATATACTGGGGAGACATATACATTGTAATATACTGGGGAGACATATACATTGTAATATACTGGGGAGACATATACATTGTAATATACCGGGGAGACATATACATTGTAATATACTGGGAAGACATATAAATTGTAATATACCGGGGAGACATATACATTGTAATATACTGGGGAGACATATACATTGTAATATACTGGGGAGACATATACATTGTAATATACTGGGGAGACATATACATTGTAATATACTGGGGAGACATATACATTGTAATATACTGGGGAGACATATACATTGTAATATACTGGGAAGACATATAAATTGTAATATACCGGGGAGACATATACATTGTAATATACTGGGGAGACATATACATTGTAACATACTGGGGAGACATATACATTGTAATATATTGGGGAGACATATACATTGTAATATACTGGGGAGACATATACATTGTAATATACTGGGGAGACATATACTTTGTAATATACTGGGAGACATATACATTGTAATATACTGGGGATACATATACATTGTAATATACTGAGGAGACATATACATTGTAATATACTGGGGAGACATATACATTGTAATATACTGGGGAGACATATACATTGTAATATACCGGGGAGACATATACATTGTAATATACCGGGGAGACACATACATTGTAATATACTGGGGAGACATATACATTGTAATATACTGGGGAAACATATACATTGTAATATAACGGGTAGACATATACATTGTAATATACCGGGGAGACATATACATTGTAATATACCGGGGAGACATATACATTGTAATATACTGGGGAGACATATACATTGTAATATACCGGGGAGACATATACATTGTAATATACTGTGGAGACATATACATTCTAATATACCGGGGAGACATATACATTGTAATATACCGGGGAGACATATACATTGTAATATACTGGGGAGACATATACATTGTAATATACTGGGGAGACATATACATTGTAATATACTGGGAGACATATACATTGTAATATACTGGGGAGACATATACATTGTAATATACTGGGAAGACATATACATTGTAATATACTGGGGAGACATATACATTGTTATATACTGGGGAGACATATACATTGTAATATACCGGGGAGACATATACATTATAATATACTGGTAGACACATACATTGTAATATACTGGGGAGACATATACATTGTAATATACCGGGGATACATATACATTGTAATATACCGGGGAGACATATACATTGTAATATACTGGGGAGACATATACATTGTAATATACTGGGGAGACATATACATTGTAATATACTGGGGAGACATATACATTGTAACATACTGGGGAGACATATACATTGTAATATACTGGGGAGACATATACACTGTAATATACTGGGGAGACATATACATTGTAATATACTGGGGAGACATATACATTGTAATATACTGGGGAGACATATACATTGTAATATACCGGGGAGACATATACATTGTAATATACTGGGGAGACATATACATTGTAATATACTGGGGAGACATATACATTGTAATATACCGGGGAGACATATACATTGTAATATACCGGGGAGACACATACATTGTAATATACTGGGGAGACATATACATTGCAATATACTGGGGAGACATATACATTGTAATATACTGGGGGGAAATATACATTGTAATATACTGGGGAGACATATACATTGTAATATACTGGGGAGACATATACTTTGTAATATACTGGGAGACATATACATTTTAATATACTGGGGAGACATATATATTGTAATATACTGGGGAGACATATACATTGTAATATACTAGGGAGACATATACATTGTAATATACTAGGGAGACATATACATTGTAATATATCGGGGAGACATATACAGTGTAATATACAGGGGAGACATATACATTGTAACATACTGGGGAGACATATACATTGTAATATACTGGGGAGACATATACATTGTAATATACTGGGGAAACATATACATTGTATATACTGGGGAGACATATACATTGTAATATACCGGGGAGACATATACATTGTAATATACTGGGGAGACATATACATTGTAATATACTGGGGAGACACATACATTGTAATATACTGGGGAGACATATACATTGTAATATACTGGGGAGACATATACATTGTAATATAACGGGTAGACATAAACATTGTTATATACTGGGGAGACATATACATTGTAATATACCGGGGAGACATATACATTGTTATATACTGGGGAGACATATACATTGTAATATACCGGAGAGACATATACATTGTAATATGCCGGGGAGACATATACATTGTAATATACTGGGGAGACATATATATTGTAATATACTGGGGAGACATATACATTGTAATATACCGGGGAGACATATACATTGTAATATACCGGGGAGACATATACATTGTAATATACCGGGGAGACAAATACATTGTAATATACCGGGGAGACATATAAATTGTAATATACCGGGGAGACATATACATTGTAATATACCGGGGAGACATATACATTGTAATATACTGGGGAGACATATACAATGTAATATACCGGGGAGACATATACATTGTAATATACTGGGGAGACATATACATTGTAATATACTGGGGAGACATATACATTGTAATATACTGGGGAGACATATACATTGTAATAAACTGGGGAGACATATACATTGTAATATACCGGGGAGACATATACAGTGTAATATACAGGGGAGACATATACATTGTAACATACTGGGGAGACATATACATTGTAATATACTGGGGAGACATATACATTGTAATATACTGGGAGACATATACATTATAATATACTGGGGAGACATATACATTGTAATATACTGGGGAGACATATACATTGTAATATACTGGGGAGACATATACATTGTAATATACTGGGAGATATATACATTGTAATATACTGGGGAGACATATATATTGTAATATACTGGGGAGACAAATACATTGTAATATTCCGGGGAGACACATACATTGTAATATACCGGGGAGACATATACATTGTAATATACTGGGGAGAGATATACATTGTAATGTATCGGGGAGACATATACAGTGTAATGTATCGGGGAGACATATACAGTGTAATATACAGGGGAGACATATACATTGTAACATACTGGGGAGACATATACATTGTAATATACTGGGGAGACATATACATTGTAACATACTGGGGAGACATATACATTGTAATATACCGGGGATACATATACATTGTAATATACTGGGGAGACATATACATTGTAATATACTGGGGAGACATATACATTGTAATATACTGGGGAAACATATACATTGTAATATACTGGGGAGACATATACATTGTAATATACTGGGGAAACATATACATTGCAATATACTGGGGAGACATATACATTGTAATATACTGGGGAGACATATACATTGTAATATACTGGAGAGACATATACATTGTAATATACTGGGGAAACATATACATTGCAATATACTGGGGAGACATATACATTGTAATATACTGGGGAGACACATACATTGTAATATACTGGGGAGACATATACATTGTAATATACTGGGGAGACATATACATTGTAATATAACGGGTAGACATGTACATTGTAATATACCGGGGAGACATATACATTGTAATATACCGGGGAGACATATACATTGTTATATACTGGGGAGACATATACATTGTAATATACCGGAGAGACATATACATTGTAATATGATGGGGAGACATATACATTGTAATATACTGGGGAGACATATACATTCTAATATACCGGGAGACATATACACTGTAATATACTGGGAAGACATATACATTGTAATATACTGGGGGGGGGGGACATATACATTGTAATATACCGGGGAGACATATACATTCTAATATACCGGGGAGACATATACATTGTAATATACTGGGGAGACATATACATTCTAATATACCGGGGAGACATATACATTGTAATATACTGGGGAGACATATACATTGTAATATACTGGGGAGACATATACATTGTAATATACCGGGGAGACATATACATTGTAATATACTGGGAGATATATACATTGTAATATACGGGGGAGACATATACACTGTAATATACTGGGGAGACATATACATTGTAATATACCGGGGAGACATATACATTGTAATATACTGTGGAGACATATACATTCTAATATAACGGGGAGACATATACATTGTAATATACCGGGGAGACATATACATTGTAATATACTGGGGAGACATATACATTGTTATATACTGGGGAGACATATACATTGTAATATACCGGGGAGACATATACATTGTAATATACTGGGGAGACATATACATTGTAATATACCGGGGAGACATATACATTGTAATATACTGGGGAGACATATACACTGTAATATACTGGGGAGACATATACATTGTAATATACTGGGGAGACATATACACTGTAATATACTGGGGAGACATATACATTGTAATATACTGGGGAGACATATACATTGTAATATACTGGGGAGACATATACATTGTAATATACCGGGGAGACATATACATTGTAATATACTGGGGAGACATATACATTGTAATATACTGGGGAGACATATACATTGTAATATACTGGGGAGACATATACATTGTAATATACTGGGGAGACATATACATTGTAATATACCGGGGAGACATATACATTGTAATATACTGGGGAGACATATACATTGTAATATACTGGAGAGACATATACATTGTAATATACCGGGGAGACATATACATTGTAATATACCGGGGAGACATATACATTGTAATATACTGGGGAGACATATACATTGTAATATACCGGGGAGACATATACATTGTAATATACTGGGGAGACATATACATTGTAATATACCGGGGAGACATATACATTGTAATATACTGGGGAGACATATACATTGTAATATACTGGGGAGACATATACATTGTAATATACTGGGGAGACATATACATTGTAATATACTGGGGAGACATATACATTGTAATATACCGGGGAGACATATACATTGTAATATACCGGGGAGACATATACATTGTAATATACTGGAGAGACATATACATTGTAATATATCGGGGAGACATATACATTGTAATATACCGGGGAGACATATACATTGTAATATACTGGGGAGACATATACACTGTAATATACTGGGGAGACATATACATTGTAATATACTGGGGAGACATATACACTGTAATATACCGGGGAGACATATACATTGTAATATACTGGGGAGACATATACATTGTAATATACCAGGGAGACATATACACTGTAATATACTGGGGAGACATATACATTGTAATATACTGGGGAGACATATACATTGTAATATACTGGAGAGACATATACATTGTAATATACTGGGGAGACATATACATTGTAATATACCGGGGAGACATATACATTGTAATATACTGTGGAGACATATACATTCTAATATACCGGGGAGACATATACATTGTAATATACCGGGGAGACATATACATTGTAATATACTGGGGAGACATATACATTGTAATATACTGGGGAGACATATACATTGTAATATACTGGGAGACATATACATTGTAATATACTGGGGAGACATATACATTGTAATATACTGGGGAGACATATACATTGTAATATACTGGGGAGACATATACATTGTTATATACTGGGGAGACATATACATTGTAATATACCGGGGAGACATATATATTGTAATATACCGGGGAGACATATACATTGTAATATACTGGGGAGACATATACATTGTAATATACTGGGGAGACATATACATTATAATATACTGGTAGACACATACATTGTAATATACTGGGGAGACATATACATTGTAATATACCGGGGATACATATACATTGTAATATACCGGGGAGACATATACATTGTAATATACTGGGGAGACATATACATTGTAATATACTGGGGAGACATATACATTGTAATATACTGGGGAGACATATACATTGTAACATACTGGGGAGACATATACATTGTAATATACTGGGGAGACATATACATTGTAATATACTGGGGAGACATATACATTGTAATATACCGGGGAGACATATACATTGTAATATACTGGGGAGACATATACATTGTAATATACTGGGGAGATATATACATTGTAATATACCGAGGAGACATATACATTGTAATATACCGGGGAGACACATACATTGTAATATACTGGGGAGACATATACATTGCAATATACTGGGGAGACATATACATTGTAATATACTGGGGGGAAATATACATTGTAATATACTGGGTAGACATATACATTGTAATATACTGGGGAGACATATACTTTGTAATATACTGGGAGACATATACATTTTAATATACTGGGGAGACATATATATTGTAATATACTGGGGAGACATATACATTGTAATATACTAGGGAGACATATACATTGTAATATATCGGGGAGACATATACAGTGTAATATACAGGGGAGACATATACATTGTAACATACTGGGGAGACATATACATTGTAATATACTGGGGAGACATATACATTGTAATATACTGGGGAAACATATACATTGTATATACTGGGGAGACATATACATTGTAATATACCGGGGAGACATATACATTGTAATATACTGGGGAGACATATACATTGTAATATACTGGGGAGACACATACATTGTAATATACTGGGGAGACATATACATTGTAATATACTGGGGAGACATATACATTGTAATATAACGGGTAGACATATACATTGTTATATACTGGGGAGACATATACATTGTAATATACCGGGGAGACATATACATTGTTATATACTGGGGAGACATATACATTGTAATATACCGGAGAGACATATACATTGTAATATGCCGGGGAGACATATACATTGTAATATACTGGGGAGACATATACATTGTAATATACTGGGGAGACATATACATTGTAATATACTGGGGAGACATATACATTGTATTATACTGGGGAGACATATACACTGTAATATACCGGGGATACATATACATTGTAATATACTGGTGAGACATATACATTGTAATATACCGGGGAGACATATACATTGTAATATACCGGGAGACATATACATTGTAATATACCGGGGAGACAAATACATTGTAATATACCGGGGAGACCTATACATTGTAATATACCGGGGAGACATATACATTGTAATATACCGGGGAGACAAATACATTGTAATATACCGGGGAGACATATAAATTGTAATATACCGGGTAGACATATACATTGTAATATACCGGGGAGACATATACATTGTAATATACCGGAGAGACATATACATTGTAATATACCGGGGAGACAAATACATTGTAATATACCGGGGAGACCTATACATTGTAATATACCGGGGAGACATATACATTGTAATATACCGGGGAGACAAATACATTGTAATATACCGGGGAGACATATAAATTGTAATATACCGGGGAGACATATACATTGTAATATACCGGGGAGACATATACATTGTAATATACTGGGGAGACATATACAATGTAATATACCGGGGAGACATATACATTGTAATATACTGGGGAGACATATACATTGTAATATACTGGGGAGACATATACATTGTAATATACTGGGGAGACATATACATTGTAATATACTGGGGAGACATATACATTGTAATATACCGGGGAGACATATACAGTGTAATATACAGGGGAGACATATACATTGTAACATACTGGGGAGACATATACATTGTAATATACTGGGGAGACATATACATTGTAATATACTGGGGAGACATATACATTGTAATATACTGGGGAGACATATACATTGTAATATACCGGGGAGACATATACATTGTAATATACCGGGGAGACATATACATTGTAATATACTGGGGAGACATATACATTGTAATATACTGGGGAGACATATACATTGTAATATACTGGGAGACATATACATTATAATATACTGGGGAGACATATACATTGTAATATACTGGGGAGACATATACATTGTAATATACTGGGGAGACATATACATTGTAATATACTGGGAGATATATACATTGTAATATACTGGGGAGACATATATATTGTAATATACTGGGGAGACAAATACATTGTAATATACCGGGGAGACATATACATTGTAATATACCGGGGAGACATATACATTGTAATATACTGGGGAGAGATATACATTGTAATGTATCGGGGAGACATATACAGTGTAATGTATCGGGGAGACATATACAGTGTAATATACAGGGGAGACATATACATTGTAACATACTGGGGAGACATATACATTGTAATATACTGGGGAGACATATACATTGTAATATACTGGGGAAACATATACATTGCAATATACTGGGGAGACATATACATTGTAATATACTGGGGAGACACATACATTGTAATATACTGGGGAGACATATACATTGTAATATACTGGGGAGACATATACATTGTAATTTAACGGGTAGACATGTACATTGTAATATACTGGGGAGACATATACATTGTAATATACCGGGGAGACATATACATTGTTATATACTGGGGAGACATATACATTGTAATATACCGGAGAGACATATACATTGTAATATGATGGGGAGACATATACATTGTAATATACCGGAGAGACATATACATTGTAATATGATGGGGAGACATATACATTGTAATATACTGGGGAGACATATACATTCTAATATACCGGGAGACATATACACTGTAATATACTGGGAAGACATATACATTGTAATATACTGGGGGGGGGACATATACATTGTAATATACCGGGGAGACATATACATTGTAATATACTGGGGAGACATATACATTCTAATATACCGGGGAGACATATACATTGTAATATACTGGGGAGACATATACATTGTAATATACTGGGGAGACATATACATTGTAATATACCGGGGAGACATATACATTGTAATATACTGGGGAGACATATACATTGTAATATACCGGGGAGACATATACATTGTAATATACTGTGGAGACATATACATTCTAATATAACGGGGAGACATATACATTGTAATATACCGGGGAGACATATACATTGTAATATACTGGGGAGACATATACATTGTTATATACTGGGGAGACATATACATTGTAATATACCGGGGAGACATATACATTGTAATATACTGGGGAGACATATACATTGTAATATACCGGGGAGACATATACATTGTAATATACTGGGGAGACATATACATTGTAATATACTGGGGAGACATATACATTGTAATATACCGGGGAGACATATACATTGTAATATACTGGGGAGACATATACATTGTAATATACTGGGGAGACATATACATTGTAATATACTGGGGAGACATATACATTGTAATATACTGGGAGACATATACATTGTAATATACCGGGGAGACATATACATTGTAATATACCGGGGAGACATATACATTGTAATATACTGGAGAGACATATACATTGTAATATACCGGGGAGACATATACATTGTAATATACTGGGGAGACATATACACTGTAATATACTGGGGAGACATATACATTGTAATATACTGGGGAGACATATACACTGTAATATACCGGGGAGACATATACATTGTAATATACTGGGGAGACATATACATTGTAATATACCAGGGAGACATATACATTGTAATATACTGGGGAGACATATACACTGTAATATACTGGGGAGACATATACATTGTAATATACTGGGGAGACATATACATTGTAATATACTGGAGAGACATATACATTGTAATATACTGGGGAGACATATACATTGTAATATACCGGGGAGACATATACATTGTAATATACTGTGGAGACATATACATTCTAATATACCGGGGAGACATATACATTGTAATATACCGGGGAGACATATACATTGTAATATACTGGGGAGACATATACATTGTAATATACAGGGGAGACATATATATTGTAATATACCGGGAGACATATACATTGTAATATACCGGGGGAGACATATACATTGTAATATCCTGGGGAGACATATATATTGTAATATACTGGGGAGACATATATATTGTAATATACTGGGGAGACATATACATTGTAATATACTAGGGAGACATATACATTGTAATATACTGGGGAGACATATACATTGTAATATACCGGGGAGACATATACATTGTAATATACTGGGAGACATATACATTGTAATATACCGGAGAGACATATACATTGTAATATGATGGGGAGACATATACATTGTAATATACCGGGGAGACATATACACTGTAATATACTGGGGAGACATATACATTGTAATATACTGGGGAGACATATACACTGTAATATACCGGGGAGACATATACATTGTAATATACTGGGGAGACATATACATTGTAATATACCAGGGAGACATATACATTGTAATATACTGGGGAGACATATACACTGTAATATACTGGGGAGACATATACATTGTAATATACTGGGGAGACATATACATTGTAATATACTGGAGAGACATATACATTGTAATATACTGGGGAGACATATACATTGTAATATACTGGGGAGACATATACATTGTAATATACCGGGGAGACATATACATTGTAATATACTGGGGAGACATATACATTGTAATATACCGGGGAGACATATACATTGTAATATACTGTGGAGACATATACATTCTAATATAACGGGGAGACATATACATTGTAATATACCGGGGAGACATATACATTGTAATATACTGGGGAGACATATACATTGTTATATACTGGGGAGACATATACATTGTAATATACCGGGGAGACATATACATTGTAATATACTGGGGAGACATATACATTGTAATATACCGGGGAGACATATACATTGTAATATACTGGGGAGACATATACATTGTAATATACTGGGGAGACATATACATTGTAATATACCGGGGAGACATATACATTGTAATATACTGGGGAGACATATACATTGTAATATACTGGGGAGACATATACATTGTAATATACTGGGGAGACATATACATTGTAATATACTGGGAGACATATACATTGTAATATACCGGGGAGACATATACATTGTAATATACCGGGGAGACATATACATTGTAATATACTGGAGAGACATATACATTGTAATATACCGGGGAGACATATACATTGTAATATACTGGGGAGACATATACACTGTAATATACTGGGGAGACATATACATTGTAATATACTGGGGAGACATATACACTGTAATATACCGGGGAGACATATACATTGTAATATACTGGGGAGACATATACATTGTAATATACCAGGGAGACATATACATTGTAATATACTGGGGAGACATATACACTGTAATATACTGGGGAGACATATACATTGTAATATACTGGGGAGACATATACATTGTAATATACTGGAGAGACATATACATTGTAATATACTGGGGAGACATATACATTGTAATATACCGGGGAGACATATACATTGTAATATACTGTGGAGACATATACATTCTAATATACCGGGGAGACATATACATTGTAATATACTGGGGAGACATATACATTGTAATATACAGGGGAGACATATATATTGTAATATACCGGGAGACATATACATTGTAATATACCGGGGGAGACATATACATTGTAATATCCTGGGGAGACATATATATTGTAATATACTGGGGAGACATATATATTGTAATATACTGGGGAGACATATACATTGTAATATACTAGGGAGACATATACATTGTAATATACTGGGGAGACATATACATTGTAATATACCGGGGAGACATATACATTGTAATATACTGGGAGACATATACATTGTAATATACCGGAGAGACATATACATTGTAATATGATGGGGAGACATATACATTGTAATATACTGGGGAGACATATACATTCTAATATACCGGGAGACATATACACTGTAATATACTGGGAAGACATATACATTGTAATATACTGGGGGGGGGACATATACATTGTAATATACCGGGGAGACATATACATTGTAATATACTGGGGAGACATATACATTCTAATATACCGGGGAGACATATACATTGTAATATACTGGGGAGACATATACATTGTAATATACTGGGGAGACATATACATTGTAATATACCGGGGAGACATATACATTGTAATATACTGGGGAGACATATACATTGTAATATACCGGGGAGACATATACATTGTAATATACTGTGGAGACATATACATTCTAATATAACGGGGAGACATATACATTGTAATATACCGGGGAGACATATACATTGTAATATACTGGGGAGACATATACATTGTTATATACTGGGGAGACATATACATTGTAATATACCGGGGAGACATATACATTGTAATATACTGGGGAGACATATACATTGTAATATACCGGGGAGACATATACATTGTAATATACTGGGGAGACATATACATTGTAATATACTGGGGAGACATATACATTGTAATATACCGGGGAGACATATACATTGTAATATACTGGGGAGACATATACATTGTAATATACTGGGGAGACATATACATTGTAATATACTGGGGAGACATATACATTGTAATATACTGGGAGACATATACATTGTAATATACCGGGGAGACATATACATTGTAATATACCGGGGAGACATATACATTGTAATATACTGGAGAGACATATACATTGTAATATACCGGGGAGACATATACATTGTAATATACTGGGGAGACATATACACTGTAATATACTGGGGAGACATATACATTGTAATATACTGGGGAGACATATACACTGTAATATACCGGGGAGACATATACATTGTAATATACTGGGGAGACATATACATTGTAATATACCAGGGAGACATATACATTGTAATATACTGGGGAGACATATACACTGTAATATACTGGGGAGACATATACATTGTAATATACTGGGGAGACATATACATTGTAATATACTGGAGAGACATATACATTGTAATATACTGGGGAGACATATACATTGTAATATACCGGGGAGACATATACATTGTAATATACTGTGGAGACATATACATTCTAATATACCGGGGAGACATATACATTTTAATATACCGGGGAGACATATACATTGTAATATACTGGGGAGACATATACATTGTAATATACAAGGGAGACATATATATTGTAATATACCGGGAGACATATACATTGTAATATACCGGGGGAGACATATACATTGTAATATCCTGGGGAGACATATATATTGTAATATACTGGGGAGACATATATATTGTAATATACTGGGGAGACATATACATTGTAATATACTAGGGAGACATATACATTGTAATATACTGGGGAGACATATACATTGTAATATACCGGGGAGACATATACATTGTAATATACTGGGAGACATATACATTGTAATATACTGGGGAGACATATACATTGTAATTTACCGGGGAGACATATAAATTGTAATATACCGGGGAGACATATACATTGTAATATACTGGGGAGACATATACATTGTAATATACCGGGGAGACATATACAGTGTAATATACTGGGGAGACATATACATTGTAATATACTGGGGAGACATATACATTGTAATATACCGGGGGGGGGACATATACATTGTAATATACCGGGGAGACATATACATTGTAATATACTGGGAGACATATACATTGTAATATACTGGGGAGACATATACATTGTAATTTACCGGGGAGACATATAAATTGTAATATACCGGGGAGACATATACATTGTAATATACAGGGGAGACATATACATTGTAATATACTGGGAGACAAATACATTGTAATATACTGGGGGAACATATAGATTTTACAGATATGAATATAGGGGAGATTTATAAAAACCTGTGAAGAGGAAGAGCGGTGCAGTTGCCTATAGCAACCTTACAGATCTTTTTAACTTTTTAAAGATGCGTATGAAAAATAAAAGAAGCGATCTGATTGGTTTCTCCCCCCATAGAGCTGACTTGTTGCTTTTTTTCTCTTCTTTTTATTATAAGATCATGATTGTCCAGAACCTGTAATTCCTAAGGACGACCAAGACTGTTTGCTCTCTGCTTTAAAGGTAAGATCCTTGATATACAATGTATCAGTGATTTCTCTCAGACATTTCTCTCCAGTAATAAATAGGAATGTGTTTGTAGTGAAGCAGAATGAAGATCTGTGACATAGCAGATCCGTACTGATCACTATAGTAATGCTGAGGATTATTACATTATCTCGGGGGCCACAATGTAAAGTTCCTGTATAATGTTATATGTTACACATGAATATGTCCATCAGATCTGTCATATATTTATGGACATTATTATCTCTACATTGTCTCATCATATGATTTGTCTTTTTTAAATAGGGAATTTCAAATTTCACAGTTTCATTTAAAACACTTATGTGTCATTACCAAGGAAAAGTAAGTATTTCATATTATGTTTATTATGTTATTCATGTCTTTAATGATGCCTAATAAAAGCCAAATAAGTCATCTGTTCCCCATCTTCTCCTGATCAGTAGATGAATCAGAGCAGACAGTGCAGTGGATGAACATCCCATATTCCTGCTGTCAGTCTATACTATTCTCCATTGATTGCAGAATGCTTGGCATAGGGAGCGGTATTAGCAGTATAGAGGGAAGTGCTCATGGGTGTATAGGGAGAGGTATTAGCAGTATAGAGGGAAGTGCTCAAGGTTATATAGGGAGAGGTATTATCAGTAGAGGGAAGTGCTCAAGGGTGTATAGGGAGAGGTATTAGCAGTAGAAGAAAGTGCTAAAGGGTATATAGGGAGAGGTATTAGAAGTATAGAAAGAAGTGCTCATGTGTGTATAGGGAGAGGTATTAGGTGTAGAGTGAAGTGCTCATTGGTGTATAGGGAGACGTGTTAGCAGTAGAGGGAAGTGCTCATGGGTGTATAGGGAGAGGTATTAGCAGTATAGAGGGAAGTGTTCATTGGTGTATTTGGAGAGGTATTAGCAATAGATGGAAGTCCTCAAGGATGTATAAGGAGAGGAATTAGCAGTAGATGGAAGTGTTCATGGGTGTATAGGGAGACATATTAGCAGTAGAGGGAAATGTTCATGGGTGTGTATGGAGAGGTATTAGCAGTAGAGGGAAGTGCTCATGGGTGTATAGGGAAAGGTATTAGCAGTAAAGGGAAGTGCTCAAGGGCGTATAGGGAGAGGAATTAGCAGTATACAGAGAAGTGTTCATGGATGTATAGGGAGAGGTATTAGCAGTAGAGGGAAGTGCTCAAGGGTGTATAGGGAGAGGTATTAGTAGTATAGATAGAGGTGCTCATGGGTGTATAGGGAGAAGTATTAGCGGTATAGGGAAGTGCTCATGGGTGTATAGGGAGAAGTATTAGCAGTAGAGGGAAGTGCTCATGGGTGTTTATAGAGAGGAATTAGCAGTAGAGGGAAGTGCTCAAGGGTGTACAGGGAGAGATATTAGCAGTATAGAGAGAGGTGCTCATGGGTGTATAGGGAGAAGTATTAGCAGTGGAGGGAAGTGCTCATGGGTGTATAGGGAGAAGTATTAGCAGTAGAGGGAAGTGTTCATCGGTGTAAAAGGAAAGATATTAGCAATAGAGAGGGAAGTGCTCATGGGTGTATAGCAAGAGGTATAAGCAGTGGAGGGAAGTGCTCATGGGTGTATAGAAAGAGGTATAAGCAGTAGAAAGAATTGCTCATGGGTGTAAAGGGGTAGGGTATTAGCAGTAGAGGGAAGTTCTCATGTGTGTATAGGGAGAGGTGTTAGCAGTAGAGAGAAGTGCTCATGGGTGTATAGGGAGAGGTATTAGCAGTAAAGGAAAGTCCTCATGGGTGTATAGAAAGAGGTATTGGAAGTAAAGAGAAGTGCTCGTGGGTGTTTAAGCAGAAGTATTAGCAGTAGAGTAAAGTGCTCTTGGGGGTAGAGGGAGAGATATTAGCAGTAGTGTGGGAAGTGCTCATGGTTGTATAGGGAGAGGTAGTAGCAGTAGAGAGAAGTGCTCATGGGTGTATAGGAAGAGGTGTTAGCAGTAGAGGGAAGTGTTCATTAGTGTATAGGGAGAGGTATTAGCAGTAGAGGGAAGTGCTCATGTGTGTATAGGGAGATGTATTAGCAGTAGGGAGAAGTGCTCATAGAGGGACATAGTATTATAAAGAGGAAATAGTGTTACATTAAATGGGAAGGTGTCTGCAGTAATATTGGGAAGTATTACTCTACAAAAACAGTAGTGGATGCATGGATTAGCCTTCCTGCAAAGTTGTAGCTGCAAATATAGTGAAGGAGTGTAAGCATGGGATAGGGGTAAGGATATCCTTCATATAAGATAGGGGTAGGCATAAGACTATCTTTCATATAACATAGGGATATATAATGTATAATATACATAATGTATAATGTATAATATATAATGTATAATTTAAAACGTATAATATATAACATATCATGTATAATATATAATGTATAATGTATAATATATAATATATTGTAACGGACCGTTTCTGCACACAAGGAGTTAAAAACCGTTTTGGCGATAATCCCCTTTTCAGAAACACAGGCACAGCTACTGCAGAACACCAAACTCCCGAACTGGATACAAAATAGCACTCCAAACTGGAACCTCACTGTTACGCCGAGCGCTCCGGGTCCCTGCTCCTCCCCGGAGCGCTCGCGGCGTTCTCCTCTCTGCAGCGCTGACCGGGAGCGCTGCACTGACATTCACGATGGGGATGCGATTCACATAGCGGGACGCGCCCGCTTGCGAATCGTATCCCAAGTCACTTACCCGTCCCGGTCCCCGGCTGTCACGTTCTGGCGCGCGCAGCTCCGCTCTCTAGGGCGCGCGCGCGCCAGCTCTCTAAGATTTAAAGGGCCAGTGCACCAGTGATTGGTGCCTGGCCCAATCAGTCTAATTAGCTACCACCTGCTCCCTGTCCATATTACCTCACTTCCCCGGCGCTTCCTTGCCGGATCTTGTTGCCTTGTGCCAGAGAAAGCATTTAGTGTTGTCCAAAGCCTGTGTTCCAGATCTCCTGCTATCCTCATTGACTACGAACTTTGCCGCCTGCCCCGACCTTCTGCTACGTCTGACCTTGCCTCTGCCTAGTCCTTCTGTCCCACGCCTTCTCAGCAGTCAGCGAGTTTGAGCCATTGCCGGTGGATACAACCTGGTTGCTACCGCCGCAGCAAGACCATCCCGCTTTGCGGCGGGCTCTGGTGAAAACCAGTAGCAACCCTAGAACCGGTCCACCGACACGGTCCACGCCAATCCCTCGCTGACACAGAGGATCCACATCCAGCTAGCCGAATCCTAACAGTAGATCCGGCCATGGATCCCGCTGAGGTGCCGCTGCCAAGTCTCGCTGACCTATCCACGGTGGTCGCCCAGCAATCGCAGCAAATTGCCCAACAAGGACAGCAGCTGTCACAGTTGACCGCCGCGTTACAGCAACTTCTGCCACTGCTACAGCAGCAACCATCTCCTCCGCCAGCTCCTGCACCTCCTCCGCAGCGAGTGGCCGCTCCTAGCCTCCGCTTGTCCCTGCCGGACAAATTTGATGGGGACTCTAGACTCTGCCGTGGCTTCTTGTCTCAATGTTCCCTACATATGGAGATGTTGTCGGACCAATTTCCTACAGAATGGTCTAAGGTGGCGTTCGTAGTGAGTCTTCTGTCTGGAAAGGCCTTGTCTTGGGCCACACGGCTCTGGGACCGCAATGATCCTGCCACAGCCACAGTCCAGTCCTTCTTCGCTGAAGTCTGTAGTGTCTTCGAGGAACCAGCCCGAGCTTCTTCTGCCGAGACTGCCCTGCTGAACCTGGTCCAGGGTAATTCTTCAGTAGGCGAGTACGCCATCCAATTTCGTACTCTCCCCTCCGAATTATCTTGGAATAACGAGAATCTCTGTGCGACCTTTAAAAAAGGCCTATCCAGTAACATCAAGGATGTGCTGGCCACACGAGAGATTCCTGCCAACCTGCAAGAACTTATCCATTTGGCCACCCGCATTGACGTGCGTTTTTCGGAAAGACACCAGGAGCTCCGCCAGGAAAAAGACCTTGATCTCTGGGCACCTCTCTCCCAGTATCCTTTGCAATCTACCCCTGTGCCTCCCGCCGAGGAGGCTATGCAAGTGGATCAGTCTCGCCTGACCCATGAAGAGAGGACTCGCCGTAGGGATAAAAATTTATGTCTGTACTGCGCTAGTACCGAACATTTCCTAGTGGATTGCCCTATTCGTCCTCCACGTCTGGGAAACGCACGCACCCAGCTCACGTGGGTGTGGCGTCTCTTGGTACGAAGTCTGCTTCTCCACGTCTCACTGTGCCCGTGCGGATTTCTCCTTCTGCCAACTCCTCCTTCTCCGCCGTGGCTTTCTTGGACTCTGGTTCTTCTGGAAATTTTATTCTGGCCTCTTTGGTGAATAGCTTCTGCATCCCGGTGACCCGTCTCATCAAGCCGCTCTACATTTCTTCGGTTAACGGAGTGAAGTTGGACTTCACTGTGCGTTACCGCACAGAGCCCTTGCTCATGAGCATTGGACTGCATCACGAGAAAATTAAATTTTTCGTCCTGCCTAACTGCACCTCTGAAGTCCTCCTCGGTCTGCCATGGCTCCAGCATCATTCTTATACCCTTGACTGGACCACCGGGGAGATCAAGAATTGGGGTCCTGCTTGCCGCAAGAAATGCATCACGTCTGCTCCCAGTCCCGTCTGTCGGGCCTCAGTGTCTCCTCCTGTGCCTGGTCTCCCCAAGGCCTATCAGGACTGTGCCGTGCCTCCTCATAGCCCCCGTCCTGGTGACATTCTGCCCTGTGACATGCTTCACCCTCTGCCCCCCCTCCCCATTCCCATTCCTTCTGAACTACCTGCCGCTGGTGTAGCTACCCAGGACTTTTTGTTCCGGAAGGAAACTCAAGAGGCGCCCCCTATGTTCTCTTTTCATTTGAAGGGACAAGGAGACAAAAAGAGGGGGAGACCTAAGGGGGGGGTACTGTTACGCCGAGCGCTCCGGGTCCCTGCTCCTCCCCGGAGCGCTCGCGGCGTTCTCCTCTCTGCAGCGCCCCGGTCAGACCCGCTGACCGGGAGCGCTGCACTGACATTCACGATGGGGATGCGATCCGCATAGCGGGACGCGCCCGCTCGCGAATCGCATTCCAAGCCACTTACTCGTCTCGGTCCCCGGCTGTCACGTTCTGGCGCGTGCGGCTCCGCTCTCTAGGGCGCGCGCGCGCCAGCTCTCTAAGATTTAAAGGGCCAGTGCACCAGTGATTGGTGCCTGGCCCAATCAGTCTAATTAGCTTCCACCTGCTCCCTGTCCATATTACCTCACTTCCCCGGCACTTCCTTGTCGGATCTTGTTGCCTTGTGCCAGAGAAAGCGTTTAGTGTTGTCCAAAGCCCGTGTTCCAGATCTCCTGCTATCCTCCATTGACTACGAACCTCGCCGCCTGCCCTGACCTTCTGCTACGTCTGACCTTGCCTCTGCCTAGTCATTCTGTCCCACGCCTTCTCAGCAGTCAGCAAGGTTGAGCCGTTGCCGGTGGATACGACCTGGTTGCTACCGCCGCAGCAAGACCATCCCGCTTTGCGGCGGGCTCTGGTGAAAACCAGTAGCAACCCTAGAACCGGTTCCACCGACACGGTCCACGCCAATCCCTCGCTGACACAGAGGATCCACATCCAGCTAGCCGAATCCTAACACTCACGAATAGCTGCTAACAGATGAACAGGAAAAGCTATCAATCGGCTTACACTCCTTGCAGCCAGTCCCTATCAGCATACAGTAAATCCCCCCAAGAACAAGACAAGGCTCCGTGTTGAGGGTCAAGCACAATCTGATTTTAATGGGGCTACCTGCCCGGTATTTATGCCGGTCCCCACCAGGTGGACACTCCCCTAGGGGACCTGATGGAAGACTGTAGAACATAGTGGACAGTAGCCAATCACAGTGGCTTCAACATAAGCCCTTCCCACTTTACCCATACCTCCCTCCTCTCTATCCCCCAGACAACTGGTAAGAAATCCAATTATCTCCAAGGACGAAGAAATCCATTTATCTCCCAGGACGAAGAAATCCAATAATCTCCAAAGCATAGAGGCAGACTCCATTGAGCACATGGTTGCAAAAAGACATAAAACTACACAATGTCACAATTACTACATAAAACATATACATGCAACATATACCCATATAAAGTATATCCTCAGAACCAGTGGATCTGGGTGAACCACATATCCAAAATTCACCCAGATCCATTCAGTAGTTTGGAAGATACGGTTTATTGCAGATTCAGCAGAACATATACAGATTATATAAAAAATTATTACTGTATAATGTGTCCCCTGTTGCATAGTTTAAAACTACTACACGATGTCGTTGTGACCAAATACCGTTGAGATGGCACGTGTAGAAAAGTCACAACAATGTCTGTGAGTTAAAATGGCCGCCATCCATTGTTCTCACCATGTGCTTCTGATACATGAAATGGTGGCCACCCAGTAACTCCACAGTATGTCCCCAGATGGTTCTTAAAGGGCCAGTAGCAGCATAATATAATACAACATGCCCAAATCAGTTATTTCAAAGTACAAATTTACCAGGGGCCATAGTCAGCAGGTAGGAGGCGGGCAACCAGGCTTCTCCAGTGAACAGTGGTGAGGTTGGTTCCGCCCCACTTCTCCCCTTTACCAGACAGACTAACAGGGTATCTGACCTCCTGCCGGTCAGGGCCTTCATTAGTCCAGCAGCCCACCCACAATAACTGGTTACTACACCTGAGTAAGGGAGAATCTTGTCCATGACCAAGTGCCTCACCACGTCTGTGTGGGGGACTGGTAGGATGCCTTGGTGGGTTGCTGAGGGGGCAGAGACCAGCAGTACTCTGCCCTGATGCCAGCACTGCTACGGGAGTAGTCTGGTTGGAGCTGTCTCCCCTTTAGGTGCACAGTTCTGCTGTCGTAGGGGGAGACCGACTGTCTCCCCTTTGGATAATCCAAGCTGTCGCTGGGGAGAGGGGGTAACAGACTCCTCTCCCAATAGAATACCCTGCCGCTGGGGAAAGGAGACTGGGCTCTCTATTCCCTGCACATTACGGATCCGCCACTGGGGAGAGGTGGTAGCAAGCTCCTCTCCCGAACATACTTCCAGCCTCTGTGGGGGAGACCAACTGTCTCCGCTCCCAATACTGTGTCCTGCGGCTGGGGAAAGGAGACTGGGCTCTCTATTCCCTTCTGGACACTCTGCCGCTTTGGAATGGAGACTGGGCTCCAAATTCCCTGCTGTATCTCCCGCTGGGGAATGGAGACTCGGCTCCCAATTCCCGGCACATCACTCGGCCGCTGGGGAATGGAGACTGGGCTCCCAATTCCCAAAAAAATCATGCTGCTGGGGGGCAGGAACAACTACCTCTGCCCCCTGTAACTCAGCCTGCCGCTGGGAGGGAGGACGCTGCTCTCCTCTCCCTGCACTTTACACTGCCTTCCCGGCATATCACTTTGCTGCTGGGGGCAGGAACAACTACCTCTGCCCCCTGTAATTCAGCCTGCCGCTGGGGAGGGAGGACGCTGCTCTCCTCTCCCTGCACTTCACACTGCCGCTGGGGAATGGAGACTGACCTCCCAATTCCCTGCAGGACCAGTGGAGAGACCATGGTCCCATCTGTACCGGCCACCTTGGGTCCTTCCCAGTAACACTCTACAATATCCGCCCAGCTGAATGGGTCTGGATCTGGGTCTGTCACCTTACTGTCCTGCTGAGCCTTCCCAATGGAGTGGAAGAGATCTCGGTAGTCCTGCTCCAGTTCCCACTCCAGGGTTGCTAGGTGCGCCAGGTCTTGCTCTACCTCATGGGGGTCATCCCACTAATGCCTAGCCTCCCTCTCATAGAAAATGTCCTGAAGTCTGGTTTGCGCAGGGCTCCCGAAGCCAGGCTCTGCAATGGACTCCCATAACAAGCCAGGACCATCAAACTCCTCTCCCTCTGGCATGTCATGTACGACTGTCCAGGGTATATACTGTGCCATATACCACCAGAGTGCCTGGTAGGCATCCTCCAGCCATAGCTCCTGCCATACCCGGTGCTCTAGTTCCTTCACCCGTTCCTCCAGGGACTGCTCTCCCAGGAAGGGCATCTGCAGGGCCACTTGCTTCTGCAACCGCTGCTCTTCACTGGGGAGACTCTCACCCCGCTGGTATTGTACATTATCAAGGGCGTGTTACCAGATGCCTTTCCTTAATGCATCCCGGCCATCCAGGTCCTCCTCCTCGTATAACACTGCTGGTTCCATCCTGTTGCTTTTAGGGTCGCTGAACTGGGACATGCGTTGCCCCCAACTTGTAAATTCAAAGAAATGGTGTTCTCTAGCTGTCCTTCTGGCTGTAGGAACGATCCCACTGCTGCCACCAATTGTAACAGACCGTTTCTGCACACAAGGGGTCAAAAACCGTTTAGGCGATGATCCCCTTTTCAGAAACATAGGCACAGCTACTGCAGAACACCAGATTCCCGAACTGGATACAAAATATCACTCCAAACTGAAACCTCAGGAATAGCTGCTAACAGACGAACAGGAAAAGCTCCCAATCGGCTTACACTCCTGGGAGTCAGTCCCTATCAGCATACAGTGAATCCCCCCAAGAACGAGACAAGGCTCCGTGTTGAGGGTCAAGCAGAATCTGATTTTAATGGGGCTACCTTCCCGGTATTTATGCAGGTCTCCACCAGGTGGACACTCCCCTAGGGGACCTGATGGAAGACTGTAAAACATAGTGGACAGTAGCCAATCGCAGTGGCTTCAACATAAGCCCTTCCCACTTTACCCATACCTCCCTTCTCTCTATCCCCAGACAACTGGGAAGAAATCCAATTATCTCCAAGGACGAAGAAATCCAATTATCTCCAGGGATAGAGGCAGACTCCATTGAGCACATGGTTGCAAAAAGACATAAAACTATACAATGTCACAATTACTACATAAAACATATACATGCAACATATACCCATATAAAGTATATCCTCAGAACCAGGGGATCTGGGTGAACCACATATCCAAAATTCACCCAGATCCATTCAGTAGTTTGGAAGATACGGTTTATTGCAGATTCTGCAGAACATATACAGATTATATAAAAAATAATTACTGTATAATGTGTCCCCTGTTGCATAGTTTAAAACTACTACACGATGTCGTTGTGAGCAAATACCGTCGAGATGGCACGTGTAGAAAACTCACAACAATGTCTGTGAGTTAAAATGGCCGCCATCCATTGTTCTCACCATGTGCTTCTGATTCATGAAATGGTGGCCACCCAGTAACTCCACAGTATGTCCCCAGATGGTTCTTAAAGGGCCAGTAGCAGCATAATGTAATACAAAATGCCCAAATCAGTTATTTCAAAGTAAAATTTACCAGGGGCCATAGTCAGCAGGTAGGAGGCGGGCAACCAGGCTTCTCCAGTGAACAGTGGTGAGGTTGGTTCCGCCACATATATAATGTATAATATATAGTATATAATGTATAATATATAATGTATAATATATAATGTATAATATATAATGTATAATGTATAATATATAATGTATAATGTATAATATATCATGTATAATGTATAATATATAATGTATAATATATAATGTATAATATATAATGTATAATATATAATGTATAATGTATAATATATAATGTATAATGTATAATATATCATGTATAATGTATAATATATAATGTATAATATATAATGTATAATATATAGTATATAATATATCATGTATAATGTATAATATATCATGTATAATGTATAATGTATAATATATAGTATATAATATATCATGTATAATGTATAATATATAATGTATAATATATAATGTATAATATATAGTATATAATATATCATGTATAATGTATAATATATCATGTATAATCATAGGCATGCACAGCCTATTGCATTAGGGTGTGCACCCTAAAGCACAAACTCACCCCGCGCACGCGTGTGTGTTTATGTATGTGTGTGTGTATATATATATATATATATATATATATATATATATATATATACCGTATTTATCGGGGTATACCACGCACCGGCCTATAACCAAATATCCATGAAAAAATGAGGGTGCGTGTGTGCGCGTGTATACCCCGATATACCCCCAGGAAAGGCAGGGGGAGAGAGGCCGTCGCTGCCCGCTTCTCTCCCCCTGCCTTTCCTGGGGTCTAGAGCGCTGCTGTCGGCCCTTTTCACCCCCTGGTTATCGGCGCCGCTGCCCGTTCTGTCCCCCTGACTATCGGTGCCGGCGCCGATAGCCAGGGGGAGAGAAGCGGCGCCGACAGCCAGGGGGAGAGAAGGGGCAGCGGCACCCATTGCCGGCGCCGCTGCCCCGTTGCCTCCCCCCATCCCCGGTGGCATAATTACCTGAGTCCGGTCCGCGCTGCTCCGCTGCTCCAGGCCTCCGTCGTGCGTCCCCGGCGTCATTGCTATGCACGGCGCGGCGCATGACGTCAGAGCGCCGCGCCATTCAGCGCATAGCAATGACGCCGGGGACGCACGACGGAGGCCTGGAGCAGCGGAACAGCGCGGACCGGACTCAGGTAATTATGCCACCGGGGATGGGGGGAGGCAACGGGGCAGCGGCGCCGGCAATGGGTGCCGCTGCCCCTTCTCTCCCCCTGGCGCCGCTTCTCTCTCCCTGGCTATCGGCGCCGGCACCGATAGTCAGGGGGACAGAACGGGCAGCGGCGCCGATAACCAGGGGGTGAAAAGGGCCGACAGCAGCGCTCTAGACCCCAGGAAAGGCAGGGGGAGAGAAGCGGGCAGCGACGGCCTCTCTCCCCCTGCCTTTCCTGGGAGTATATCGGGGTATAACACGCACATATATATATATATATACATACATATACACACACACACACACACTCCTGCTTGCATAGCACTAATCAGATTAGCACATTTTTGGTCACTTCAAATACCATAAAAAATATCTAAAAAGCAAAACTAAAAAACTAAAAATCACAGCACTAAAAATGACCCTCATATATCCCCATATACAGAAAAATAAAAGTGCTATAGGGATCAGAATAGTACAATTTATATTTTTGTATTCACATTAGGTGCAGTATAGTTCCCCCACATTAGGTGCAGTATAGTTCCCCCACATTAGGTTGGCAGTATAAATCTCCCACATTAGGATGGAAATATATTTCCCCCACATTAGGTGCAGTATAGTTCCCCCACATTAGGTGCAGTATAGTTCCCCCACATTAGGTTAGTAGTACAGTTCCCCCACATTAGGTGCAGTACAGTTCCCCCACATTAGGTTGGCAGTATAGTTCCCCCACATTAGGGGCAGTATAGTTCCCCCACATTAGGTTAGTAGTACAGTTCCCCCACATTAGGTTGGCAGTACAGTTCCCCCACATTAGGTGCAATATAGTTCCCCCACATTAGGTGCAGTATAGTTCCCCCCCACATTAGGTGCAGTATAGTTCCCCCACATTAGGTGCAGTATAGTTCCCCCACATTAGGTGCAGTATAGTTCCCCCCACATTAGGTGCAGTACAGTTCCCCCCACATTAGGTGCAATATAGTTCCCCCCACATTAGGTGCAGTATAGTTCCCCCACATTAGGTGCAGTATAGTTCCCCCACATTAGGTGCAATATAGTTCCCCCCACATTAGGTGCAGTATAGTTCCCCCACATTAGGTGCAGTACAGTTCCCCCCACATTAGGTGCAGTACAGTTCCCCCATATTAGGTGCAGTATAGTTCCCCCACATTAGGTGCAGTACAGTTCCCCCCACATTAGGTGCAGTACAGTTCCCCCATATTAGGTGCAGTATAGTTCCCCCCACATTAGGTGCAGTACAGTTCCCCCCACATTAGGTGCAATATAGTTCCCCCACATTAGGTGCAATATAGTTCCCCCACATTAGGTGCAGTATAGTTATAATTGTAGGGAGGAGGACAAGTCTAGAATTTACCATGAGGCTTACGGGACTAATTCTACCCCTGATCTTATATTTGCCAAGGGGTTCAATGGGCGGAGCCAAAGGGTTGTCAAAATTAGGTTTTGCCATGTATGATTGTGACTGTCTATTATATGTAGGCTCACAGCCCAGGACTACATTCCCATCATGTATGATTGTGACTGTCTATTATATGTAGGCTCACAGCTCAGGACTACATTCCCATCATGTATGATTGTGACTGTCTATTATATGTAGCCTACATATAATAGACAATCACACATGATGGGGATGTAGTCCTTAGCTGTGAGCCTACATGTAATAGACAGTCACAATCATACATGATCAGGGCTGGTGCAAGGACTTTTGGCACCCTGGGCAAAAGCTAATTTTGCCGCCCCCTTGACCCCACAAATTGGCTCTGCCCTTTGACATGCCCAACCTTACTACAGGGGTGACACACTGTAACAAACCCACTCCTCATGTAATCTCTTTACTACTGGGGTGACACACTGTAACAAACCTCCTCTCATGTAATCTCCTTACTACTGGGGTGACACACTGTAACAAAACTCCTCCACATGTAATATCCTTACTACTGGGGTGACACACAGTAACAAACCTCCTCCTTATGTAATCACCTTATTACAGGGGTGACACACTGTAACAAACCTCCTCCTCATGTGATTTCTTTACTACTGGGGTGACACACTGTAACAAACTTCCATCTCATGTAATCTCTTTACTACTGGGGTGACACACTGTAACAAACCTCCTCCTCATGTAATCACCTTACTACTGGGTTGACACAGAGTAACAAACCTCCTCCTCATGTAATCTCCTTACTACTGGGGTGACACACTGTAACAAACCTCCTCCTCATGTAATCACCTTACTACTGGGGTGACACACTGTAACAAACCTCCATCTCATGTAATCTCTTTACTACTGGGGTGACACACTGTAACAAACCTCCTCCTCATGTAATTACCTTACTACTGGGGTGACACACTGTAACAAACCTCCTCCTCATGTAATCACCTTACTACTGGGGTGACACACTGTAACAAACCTCCATCTCATGTAATCTCTTTACTACTGGGGTGACACACTGTAACAAACCTCCTCCTCATGTAATCTCCTTACTGCTGGGGTGACACACTGTAACAAACCCCCTCCTCATGTAATCTCCTTACTGCTGGGGTGACACACTGTAACAAACCTCCTCCTCATGTAATCTCCTTACTACTGAGGTGACACACTGTAACAAACCTCCTCCTCATGTAATCTCCTTACTACTGGGGTGACACACTGTAACAAACCTCCTCCTCATGTAATCTCCTTACTACTGGGGTGACACACTGTAACAAACCTCCTCCTCATGTAATCTCCTTACTACTGGGGTGACACACTGTAACAAACCTCCTCCTCATGTAATCTCCTTACTACTGGGGTGACACACTGTAACAAACCTCCTCCTCATGTAATCTCCTTACTACTGGGGTGACACACTGTAACAAACCTCCTCCTCATGTAATCCCCTTACTACTGGGGTGACACACTGTAACAAACCTCCTCCTGATGTAATCTCCTTACTACTGGGGTGACACACTGTAACAAACCTCCTCATGTAATCTCCTTACTACTGGGGTGACACACTGTAACAAATCTCTTCCTCATGTAATCTCCTTACTACTGGGGTGACACACTGTAACAAACCCCCTCCTCATGTTATCACCTTACTACTGGGGTGAAACACTGTAACAAACCTCCTCCTCATGTAATCTCCTTACTACTGGGGTGACACACTGTTTAGCAGACAGTGTAACAGTATTAGATAGAGACAGTATCACACATTATAGGATTAGATACAGGGGCTCAGCAACCAGTATCAGACATAGGGGGATTAGATACACAGCTCAGCAGACAATATCAAACATAAAGGGATTAAATACACAGCACAAATCACACATGGGGATTAGATACAGGGTCTCAGCAAACAGTATCACACATGGGAGGGATTAGATACAGGTTCTCAGCAAACAGTATCACACATGGGAGGATTAGATACACTGCTCATCAGACAGATCACACATGGGAGAATTAGATACACAGCTCATCAGACAGATCACACAAGGGGGATTAGATACACAGCTCATCAGACAGATCACACAAGGGGGATTAGATACATAGCTCATCAGACAGATCACACAAGGGGGATTAGATACACAGCTCAAACAGTATCACTTATGGGGGGTTTAGATACACAGTTTAGCAGACAGATCACACACTGGGGGATTAGATACACAGCTCAAACAGTATCACTTATGGGGGATTAGATACACATTTTAGCAGACAGATCACACATGACAGGAGCCTCACCAGGTCAGTGTCTCTTCCATGTCCGGCTGAGGCTCTGAGGACAGGAATGGCCGATATTTGTGACCTTTTCACCCTGATTTGAAGACACTGAGGCTCTTCGGGGGAGGGAGCAGCGCTCCTCGTCATGATGAAGTAAGTAAGGTGAGGCAGGTGGTACTGAATCTCACAGTGCTTCTCCAGCAACATGAGGGGTGGGGCGGGGGTGTTGTGAGATGGGGGGGGGGGCTGTCACAGACAATTTTTTCTTGAAGCTCCTCCAGCAAGACGAGGCTGAGGGGAGGGCGTGTATGTTGTCAGTGCAGCGTTGTATGCCGCCCTCCTCCAACATGGGGTGGTGCTATTAGAGATGCGGCTGGATGGCTGAAAAGCTAGGTTTGCTGTGACGGGGGCGGGGAGGGGGTATTTCGGGCTGGTGATGTCGGGGATGTCCGGTGGGGCTGGGGTTTAGTAGTGAGGAGAAAAAAAAAAAAGTCCTGCAGCAGCGGGCCGCGGCCGCGGTGATTAGGGTGTACCTGTGCACACCCGGCACACCCCGTGCGCACGCCTATGTGTATAATGTATAATATAATGTATAATATATAATGTATAATGTATAATGTATAATGTATAATATATAATGTATAATATAGAGTGTATAATGTATAATATATAATGTATAATGTATAATATATAATGTATAATGTATAATATATAATGTATAATATATCATGTATATAATGTATAATGTATAATATATATAATGTATAATGTATAATGTATAATATATAATGTATAATATATCATGTATAATGTACAATATATAATGTATAATATAGAGTGTATAATGTATAATATATATAATGTACAATGTATAATATATAATGTATAATGTATAATGTATAATATATAATGTATAATATATCATGTATATAATGTATAATATAGAGTGTATAATGTATAATATATATAATGTATAATGTATAATATATAATATATAATGTATAATGTATAATATATAATGTATAATATAGAGTGTATAATGTATAATATATAATGTATAATGTATAATATATAATGTATAATATATAATGTATAATGTATAATATATCATGTATAATATATCATGAATATAATGTATAATGTATAATATATATAATGTATAATGTATAATATATAATGTATAATATATCATGTATAATGTACAATATATAATGTATAATATATAATGTATAATGTATAATATATCATGTATAATATATCATGAATATAATGTATAATGTATAATATATATAATGTATAATGTATAATATATAATGTATAATATATCATGTATAATGTACAATATATAATGTATAATATATAATGTATAATATATAATGTATAATATATCATGTATAATGTATAATATATAATGTATAATGTATAATGTATAATGTATAATGTATAATATATATAATGTATAATGTATAATGTATAATATATAATGTATAATATATCATGTATAATGTACAATATATAATGTATAATATATAATGTATAATATATAATGTATAATATATCATGTATAATGTATAATATATAATGTATAATGTATAATGTATAATGTATAATATATAATGTATATAATGTATAATATATATATATATAATGTATAATGTATAATATATATAATGTATAATATATAGTGTATAATGTATAATGTATAATATATATATCATATATATAATGTATAATGTATAATATATAATGTATAATATATCATGTATAATGTACAATATATAATGTATAATATATAATGTATAATATATAATGTATAATATATCATGTATAATGTATAATATATAATGTATAATGTATAATGTATAATATATATAATGTATAATGTATAATGTATAATATATAATGTATAATATATCATGTATAATGTACAATATATAATGTATAATATATAATGTATAATATATCATGTATAATGTATAATATATAATGTATAATGTATAATGTATAATGTATAATATATAATGTATATAATGTATAATATATATATATATAATGTATAATGTATAATATATATAATGTATAATATATAGTGTATAATGTATAATGTATAATATATATATCATATATATAATGTATAATGTATAATATATAATGTATAATATATAATGTATAATGTATAATATATAATGTATATAATGTATAATATATATATATATATATATAATGTATAATGTATAATATATATAATGTATAATATATAGTGTATAATGTATAATGTATAATATATATATCATATATATAATGTATAATGTATAATATATAATGTATAATATATCATGTATAATGTACAATATATAATGTATAATATATAATGTATAATATATAATGTATAATATATCATGTATAATGTATAATATATAATGTATAATGTATAATGTATAATGTATAATATATATAATGTATAATGTATAATATATAATGTATAATATATCATGTATAATGTACAATATATAATGTATAATATATAATGTATAATATATAATGTATAATATATCATGTATAATGTATAATATATAATGTATAATGTATAATGTATAATGTATAATATATAATGTATATAATGTATAATATATATATATATAATGTATAATGTATAATATATATAATGTATAATATATAGTGTATAATGTATAATGTATAATATATATATCATATATATAATGTATAATGTATAATATATAATGTATAATATATCCCCGACACATGGAGGACGTCTCATCTTCTATTCTTCTCTATAATTATTCTGTCATTTCTTGTTTCACAGTTTGAGGCAAATGAGGAAGAATACAAAGAAAGTACCGACAATGCTGTAAGGGCCATGGTAAGAAATGTAACGTGTAGTGTCAGGTGCGGGGTCCTCCCTAATGACAACACTGATTAATATGAATAACGCCCTATAATAAAGGAGGCTTCTTCTTCTAATCCTCAGGCTTGTGCCGGTTGCGCTGCTGGTGGTTTCCTTGGGGAAGAAGAAACATTTGTAAGTGAAAACAGAGAAGATCTGTGTAAGATTAATAATGTATAGATATAATAAACCTCACATTATAGTATATACTGTATATAAGGAGCGTCACATTATAGTATATACTGTATATAAGGAGCGTCACATTATAGTATATACTGTATATAAGGAGCGTCACATTATAGTATATCCTGTATATAAGGAGCGTCACATTATAGTATATACTGTATATAAGGAGCGTCACATTATAGTATATACTGTAGATAAGGAGCGTCACATTATAGTATATACTGTAGATAAGGAGCGTCACATTATAGTATATACTGTAGATAAGGAGCGTCACATTATAGTATATACTGTAGATAAGGAGCGTCACATTATAGTATATACTGTATATAAGGAGCGTCACATTATAGTATATACTGTATATAAGGAGCGTCACATTATAGTATATACTGTATATAAGGAGCGTCACATTATAGTATATAATGTTGATAAGGAGCGTCACATTATAGTATATATTGTATATAAGGAGCGTCACATTATAGTATATACTGTAGATAAGGAGCGTCACATTATAGTATATACTGTAGATAAGGAGCATCACATTATGGTATATACTGTAGATAAGGAGCGTAACATTATAGTATATACTGTATATAAGGAGCGTCACATTATAGTATATACTCTATATAAGGAGCGTCACATTATAGTATATACTGTATATAAGGAGCGTCACATTATAGTATATACTGTATATAAGGAGCGTCACATTATAGTATATACTGTATATAAGGAGCGTCACATTATAGTATATACTGTAGATAAGGAGCGTCACATCATAGTATATACTGTATATAAGGAGCGTCACATCATAGTATATACTGTATATAAGGAGCGTCACATTATAGTATATACTGTATATAAGGAGCGTCACATTATAGTATATACTGTAGATAAGGAGCGTCACATTATAGTATATACTGTATATAAGGAACGTCACATTATAGTATATACTGTATATAAGGAGCGTCACATTATAGTATATACTGTATATAAGGAGCGTCACATTATAGTATATCCTGTATATAAGGAGCGTCACATTATGGTATATACTATATATAAGGAGAGTCACATTATAGTATATACTGTATATAAGGAGCGTCACATTATAGTATATACTGTAGATAAGGAGCGTCACATTATAGTATATACTTTATATAAGGAGCGTCACATTATAGTATATACTGTATATAAGGAGCGTCACATTATAGTATATACTGTATATAAGGAGCGTCACATTATAGTATATACTGTATATAAGGAGCGTCACATTATAGTATATACTGTATATAAGGAGCGTCACATTATAGTATATATTGTAGATAAGGAGCGTCACATTATAGTATATACTGTAGATAAGGAGCGTCACATTATTTGTATATACTGTATATAAGGAGAGTCACATTATAGTATATACTGTATATAAGGAGCGTCACATTATAGTATATCCTGTATATAAGGAGCGTCACATTATAGTATATACTGTATATAAGGAGCGTCACATTATAGTATATACTGTAGATAAGGAGCGTCACATTATAGTATATACTGTATATAAGGAGCGTCACATTATAGTATATCCTGTATATAAGGAGCGTCACATTATGGTATATACTGTATATAAGGAGCGTCACATTATAGTATATCCTGTATATAAGGAGCGTCACATTATAGTATATACTGTAGATAAGGAGCGTCACATTATAGTATATCCTGTATATAAGGAGCGTCACATTATAGTATATACTGTATATAAGGAGCGTCACATTATAGTATATCCTGTATATAAGGAGCGTCACATTATAGTATATACTGTATATAAGGAGCGTCACATTATAGTATATCCTGTATATAAGGAGCGTCACATTATGGTATATACTGTATATAAGGAGCGTCACATTATAGTATATCCTGTATATAAGGAGCGTCACATTATAGTATATACTGTAGATAAGGAGCGTCACATTATAGTATATCCTGTATATAAGGAGCGTCACATTATAGTATATACTGTATATAAGGAGCGTCACATTATAGTATATACTGTAGATAAGGAGCGTCACATTATAGTATATCCTGTATATAAGGAGCGTCACATTATAGTATATACTGTATATAAGGAGCGTCACATTATAGTATATCCTGTATATAAGGAGCGTCACATTATAGTATATGTTGGTGCCCTGAGAATAACTGGTATCGAAAGGGTTACCAAATCGTCCCGTGGAAGAGACCGAAAAGTAAAATTGCTTAATCACGAAGGTTTTTGGATCTTGATGTTCAACACCTCGTTTCCGAATGGACTTAATTAGAGATGAGCGAATCGAAGTTGACGAACCCGAATTCGTTACGAATTTCATGAAAAAGTCGATTTGCAACGAATACGAATATCGCCGCGATTCTATCGCACCAATCGCTTCATTAAACTCCATTTTACAGCGTTCCGGACTATTGTAGAGCTAAGATGGTGGATCCACATGTGAGTACATGGGGCAGGGGATTATGGGAGGGCGGGAAACAGCGGCGGGAATGAAGGTAGGCGGGCTGACCCTGAATCACATGTGAGATGCAGCCTATCAGTGTTCACTGACCCCTGTGATGTCACAGCCCTATATAATCGGCGGCCATCTTGCCTCTCTTCATTTCATCTATGCACTCAGATGGAGAGGACGGGACTGTGTGTGTGTGAATAGCTCATACCACAGCGTTACACTGCAACTGCTAGTCACATCAGCATTAGGGAAAGGCAGGAGTGCAGAGTGCTGAGCTGTTACTCTGAGAAGGATCATTGATTGCTAAACCTCCTATTCACGTTATAGAGCATTGCAGCAGAGAGGGGCAGATAGCTGTCAGCTGCCTCATACAGATCTCCAAGCTGCCTCAACTTTATCCACCATCTTATCTCCTCATTTTTCAGCTCTATTGAGTTTATTTTTTCTCCACAAATCTTTTGCTGCTCAGAATTGTGTGACAGAGTGCAATTTAGGGTTTAATCCCTGGATTTTTTTTTTGTGGTGCTGCACTGTCGGGTCCTGCTGCTGTTCAGAAATACATGATTGTTCAGAGGACTGTAGTGCATTTGCACCATTTTGTACCTGTTAATCTGTCAAGGGGCTACACACTGTGCAAGTCCAAACAATACTATTCGGCTGTTTTTTTTTTTTTTTATAGTTTTTTCTGTGTATAGTTAGGCATATTACTGCCCTCATCAGTGCATACCGCATAGGTTCATGTACATCCAAGTATTGTGCCATCTAGTACCTGTTAATCTGTCAAGGGCCTACATACTGTTCAAGGACAGCCGTAAGTAATCACCTGCTGCTGTTCTAGACAAATACTGTTTAAAGAGTAGTGTAGCTTATTGTAATACCCTCATATACGCACTAAGTATGTCAGGCAGAGAAGTGCCAGGACGTGCACAGAGGAGTGGCAGAGGCCTAAATACCTCAGGCAGAGTTGGCAGCAGACTTGGGGCGAGTGGCAGCAGGAGTCACAGCGAGAGGCCTGAGCTCCCGTTATCAGCCAGCGGTCGTGTCTCCACCAGCAACCCATCTGCCGTCGTGGATTGGTTAACACGGTCATCCACATCATCACAAGTGACATCTGACACCCCCAGTCAACAGTCGGTGGATTCCTCAGACACAACCCTCATTTGGTATGGCCCGGGAGCAGTCCCTGTCCTCCCATTGCCTTTGTCCTATGCTGTTTCCTCTCCTAGACAAGTATCTTATGCTGTGGGTTCAGCTCCACTATTTACTGAGGACGATCTAATAGAGGACAGTCAGCAGCTACTGGACAGCCAAGAAGGGGAGGAGACATGCGCCACTTGCTCCGCTAGGCGGCCAAGTAGTGATGCGGAGAGTGAAGTGGGAGGCGGTGTTTCAAGTGTTCAGGGTCCTGAAGCAGACACTGTTGGGGAACCTGAGGAGGACATCAGTGACCTGCACACACCTGTTGATGATGATGAAGCCGATCGCAATTGGGAGCCGGGTGCAGAAGGGGCTTCATCGTCATCAGGAGAAGAGAGTTGCAGGTTGCCCTTGAGGCAGCAAGGCGGTAGCACGGTTGGCAGTCAGCATGGTGGTAGTAGTGGAAATTCAGGAGCCAAACGTGCCCGGGGGAGACCACCTGCTTCGCGGCAGCCTACCTTTCCGGGAGGTAGTGGAACAGAGGTTCCTGGAGACGGCGCCAGTAGCAGTTAAATAGTGCGGACTGTGGGTGGGAAAATCAGCTACTCGGCAGTGTGGAAGTTTTTCATAAGGCATCGGGAGGAGGTTCACATAGCCACATGCAAGATCTGTCAGCAGAAAGTGAAGCATAGCCAGGGTCCCAATGTCTGCACCACGGCCCTGCGTGAACACATGCTTCACCACCATAAAGCGGCCTGGGAGCATCCTGGCTCTGATGTAGTGGTCCAGCCTGCTGCATCACCCAATGGCCATCCGCTCCCTCCTTCATCCAGCCAAGGCTCCACCACTTCAGTGGAAAGGGAGCTGTGTGTCAAACCCTCCTTCTGTCGCTCCTGCTTCTCCTTTTTAGTCAGCCATTCCGCCAACAATCCATCGGCAATCCATCCAACAGTGCAGAAGTTGAATGTGCTCCTGTCCAAGTTGCTGGTATTGCAGTCCCTCCTTTTTCAAGTGAAGGACTCTGCACCTTTCAGGGAATTGATGGCTTGTGCCGAGCTGAGGTGGAGAGTCCCAAGCCGTCATTTCTTTGCGAAGAAGTCAGTACCAGCCCTGCATAAGTATGTACAAGAGAAGGTGGGCCAGTCCTTGAGCCTGTCGGTGTGTTCAAAAGTGCACGGCAGCGCCGACGTGTGGAGCTGTAACTACGGGCAGGGACAATACTTGTCTTTTACGGCTCACTGGGTAAATGTGGTTCCTGCACAGCCACAACAGCAACTTGGACAGGTCACACCGCTTCCTCCTCCACGCTCTCGCTCCCAGGCAGTTGGTCCTGTTACAGTGTGCGACGCCGCCTCCTCATGCTCCACCGTGTCCTCGGCTTCCACTGCACGTCCAAATCTCATGCCCATTCATCATACCATGTGTGTAGGGCACGGCTAAAGTTCATTCCTAAAGAAATCCGAGTATGGCTTACTCCACGAAATCTGGAAATGGGAACCATGGTGACCGACAGCGGGAAGAACATTGTGTCCGCGCTGCAACAAGGAAGTGTGAAACATGCGCCCTGCATGGCACACGTGTTGAATCTGGTTCTCAAGCACTTCCTCAAGTTTTCACCCTATTTGCAAAACACCCTGAAAATGGCAAGGAAACTGTGCATGCACTTCAGCCACTCGTACACCGCCAAGCACACCTTCCTTGAGCTGCAGCGTCAGAACGGTATCCCACAACATAGTCTTATTTGTGATGTTGCCACACGTTGGAATTCCACCCTCCATATGTTGGACAGACTATACGAGCAAAGAAAAGCCATTACTGATTTCTTGATGATCCAAGCAGATAGGAGTACTCCCCTGTGTAACTTCAATGTGAACCAGTGGCAGCTCATACGTGACACCTGTCGTTTGCTGAGGCCCTTTGAGGAAGCCACATTATTTGTGAGTCGCCTGGATTATGCCATGAATGACGTAATTCCACTTCTACATTTCCTACAACAAATGATTGAAACCATGGCTGGCCACGGCAATGGAGACGTTGCGCCTACATCTCAAGGCTACATGAGCCTGGAGGAGGAGGATGATGAGGGGCAGAGCGGAGCACCGTTTGAGTTGGATGAGATGGCCGGTGTTTCTAGTCATTGGACAGGAGAGGAGGAGCAGGAGCAGCCAGAGGAGCTGGAGGGTTATGAGGAAGTTGAGACAGAGGACCCAGACACACAGTGGCAGTATGCAGTGGAGATGGAGGCAGGTAGTCCCTCCAAGTCATTGGCGCAAATTGCACGATGCATGCTCAGTTGCTTGCGTAGTGACCCCCGAATTGTCAAAATTTGTCAGCGGGATGACTTCTGGATCTCCACCTTATTAGACCCTCGCTACAGTCCCAAAATGGGGGCCTTTTTTATACCCACTGAGAGGGAGGACAAACTGACCTACTACAGAGACATTCTGCGTAGTCAGTTGGCTGATTCCTATCGGCCACATGGTCCATCCACTCGCAGGTCTGACTCGGGGGGCCCTCTGCGCTCACCTTCCACTGCCATGGCTTGCTGAGGAGGGGTGGGAGGAGCAGTACCAGCTCAATCAGCAGCAGCCTGAGTCTACAGTCACTAATGAGTAGCTTCCTTTAGCCGCATAGTGAAGCTACTCATCAGCAGCAGGTGGACATGGAGCAGGACCTGAACCAGCAGGTGGTGGCTTACCTCGACAAGACCCTGCCAACAACCGTTGAAGATCCGCTGGACTTCTGGGCAGCCAAACTCGATTTATGGCCGCAACTAGCGGAGTTTGCCCTGGAAAAGCTGTCCTGCCCGGCCAGTAGTGTGCCATCAGAGCGGGTGTTTAGTGCGGCCGGGGCCATAGTCACCCCAAGGCGAACTCGTCTATCCACTAAAAATGTGGAGAGACTGACGTTTGTCAAGATGAATCAGGGATGGATCAGCCAGGATTTCCAGCCACCAATGACAGATGGGTCTGAGTAGATTGACCATGCTCCTACAACAAAATTTTCTCTATTGTGGTTGGTTATGAAACCCTCTGGGGCAGACCTGGGGATTGTATGGCCCACTTGACACATACGGCCCTTTGATTGGCTCTGACCGGCCCGTGCTGATTGGGGGACAACTATGCTGCCTAATCTGGGGGACATCTATGCTGCCTAATCTGGGGGACAAGTATGCTCCTAATCTGGGTGACATCTATGCTGCCTAATCTGGGGGACAACTATGGTCCTAATCTGGGGGACATCTATGCTGCATAATCTGGGGGACAACTATGCTCCTAATATGGGGAAAACTTAAGCTTCTGGCTTTGGGCCTATAATATTTTGAAGTTTAGCAGTAGCTAAATGCATGCTTAATGCAAATGTCAACATTGATCTTCAAATGTAAGGGGTTATGAAACCCTCTTGGGTACTGCGAATGACTGCTCCAGACTCATTCTGTGTCTTTCACAAACTACTTGCCTCCCTGGTGCCTCAGGCCTTGGGCCTATAATTTTTTGAAGTTTAGCAGTAGCTAAATACATGCTTAATGCAAATGTAAACATTGATCTTTAAATGTAAGGGGTAATGAAAACCTCTTGGGTACTGCAAATGCATGCTCCAGATTCATTCTGTATCTTACAGGAACTACTTGCCTCCCTGGTTCCTCTGGCCTTGGGCCTTAAATTTTTGGTAGTTTAGCAGTAGCTAAATACATGCTTAATGCAAATTTCAACAATGATCGTTAAATTCTCGGCGCTCTGCCAGGGCCTTCTCCTACCCCGCCTGGGCCGATCCGAGGACCTCACTAACCAACTCACTAACTAATCCAATCGCTTATAACGACGGGCGGTGTATACAAAGGGCAGGGACTTAATAAACGCCAGCTTATGACCCTCACTTACTGGTAATTCCTCGTTTTAAGATTAAATAATTGCAATCACAGATCCCTATCACGAACTGGTTTCAGCGTGCAACGCGCACCTGTCCTTGAAAGATAGAGACACGCTAATCCGTTCAGTGGAGCGCTAGTGCGGCCCAGGACATCTGAGGCCATAACACACCTGTTATTGCTCGATCTCGCAATTGATCGGGCAAGGTAAGGGGTTATTAAAGCCTCTTGGGTACTGCTGAGGCCTACTCCTGACTGCTCCTCGTGCAATGTATGGGGTAATTAAACACTCTTGGGTAGTGAAGAAAAGAAAGCAGGAGCCAGCGCACAGTCTTCAGATTTATTCAAGAGGTATACAAAGGTAACAGGATAGTACACATACCGGAGCGCACAGTCTTCAGATTTATTCAAGAGGTATACAAAGGTAACAGGATAGTACACATACCGGAGCGCACAGTCTTCAGATTTATTCAAGAGGTATACAAAGGTAACAGGATAGTACACATACCGGAGCGCACAGTCTTCAGATTTATTCAAGAGGTATACAAAGGTAACAGGATAGTACACATACCGGCACTCCGGATAGGATGTGACGCGTTTCGGGTCACGTGACCCTTTGTCAAACAGATAATTGGGTAGAGACTGGCTACCTTTTTATATGGTGTTTCACAGGTGCAGCTTGACTGGCTAATGAAAAAAAGTTCATTAACCCTCAATAGCTCAAACATTGTGAAAAACATCGAACAAGCTTTACAGGAAAATGTTACAAAACATGCACAAAAGCACAAATATAAATAGGTTACGTTGCATATTACAAGGTTCTATATGCTAACATAATAACATGTTACATGATTAAAGATAAAGTATGGAATTGGTATAATATTGCAGAAAAGAGGTGTAGGACTAATCGTAGTACAGGATAATATCAGATCTAAAATTAAGACCATGCGGCTGGTAACTGCGTAAATTATATATCCAAAAGATTTCTCTGTTGCGAAGGGTTTTAACCCTGTCACCACCTCGTTTCTGCTTGTGAACCAATTCTATACCATGGAAAGAAAAATGGGATGTGTCACGGTTATGTTTGTCACAAAAGTGTTTTGAAACACTAGATATATTGACATGATGAGGATTTAAAATGCCTCTAATATGCTCCTGAATCCTGATTTTAAGTGGGCGTTTAGTGCTTCCTATATAAGATAGGTTGCAAAGTTTGCAACAAATCCTATATACCACAAAGGTAGTTTGGCAGTTTATAAAGGATTTTATGGGCAAGCTGTGTTGAGCAGAAAGTCCAGGTGTGAATTTACACTTATCGGCGTATCTGCAAACAACACATCTTGAGTTGCCACAAGGAAAAAAACCTTTAACTTTGAGCCAATTGTCGGCTCGTGGACGCACACTGGGTAACATGCTAGGAGATAGCATGCCACCCAGTGTGGGTGCTTTCCTGGAAGAAAAATTACATCCATTTTTAAGAATTTTAGCTAATGTTGGATCCTGGTCCAAAATGGGAAGATATTTTTTTATGATTTTTAGAATTTGATGATATTCGTTGCTATAAGTGGTAACAAAGCAAACTTTGGATGCACTCACAGGTGCATTCACACGTTGCGTTTTAGATACCAGCAAAGAATTCCTTTCTTTTCCACTGACTATAGATCGAGCCCGATCTATGGTCCACCATGGATAACCTCTATCCCTTAACCTAGAAGTAATCAAGGTGGATTCCACATTGAATGAATGGGGAGAGGAACAGTTACGTTTTGCTCTAGTAAATTCACCTACGGGAACAGATTGTATGGTGTGTTGAGGATGGCATGATTCTGCCCGTAATAGAGTATTGCCGGCACTGGGTTTTCTGTATGTGCATGTATGCACACTGTTATTTTCCGCAGAAAGAAAGATGTCCAAAAATTGAACCTTTGTTTCATGCCAGGAAAAAGTAAAAAACAAGTTGTGAAAATTATTATTGACATAATCAATGAACTTGTGTGCACGGTCTTGTGTGGACGACCATATGATGATCACGTCATCCACAAAGCGACCGTACCACACAATGTCTGAAAAAAAGGGATTATCCTCGCAAAAGATATACTGGAGTTCCCACCAAAAAACATAAAGGTTAGCTGCAGATGGGGAGGACTTAGCCCCCATTGAAGCTCCTGTTTTTTGTAGAAAAAATTGGTCTTCAAACATAAAAAAGTTATGTGATAAAATGTAATGCAGTGCCTCCAATGTGAATGACTTTAGTTCGGAACTGTAAATGGAAAACAAATCCATGACATCCGAAACTGCTTGTACTGACAAAGCATGTGGTAATGATGAATATAAAGATTCAATATCCATTGTGAGCCAAGAATAGGAATTATTCCATTTTATTTGGTTCACAATGGATAGTAAATGTTGGCTGTCCTTAATGTAACTGGGGCATAACGGTACAAGGGGCTGAAGAATAGAATCCACCCATTCACACAAATGTTCATTTAAAGAGCCGATGCCCGCCACGATGGGTCTCATGGGTGGCGGGAATCGGCCCTTGTGAACCTTTGGGAGTGAGTGGAAAATCGGGGTAATAGGATTAGATACTAACATGTAATCATATTGCTTTTGAGTGATAACTCCCATTTGTAATCCTGTATTGAGAAGTTGAGTCAGATTCTCAGTGAACATCACTGTAGGATCAGATTTCAACCGACAATATGTACTGGTGTCATCTAAGAGGGTTTGATTCAACTGGCAATAAAGTGATCTATTCATGCATATCACAGAACCCCCTTTGTCAGCCGACCGAACTACCAACTCCCGATTGTCACGTAACTGACAGATAGCCACCCACACTGGGTGGCATGCTATCTCCTAGCATGTTACCCAGTGTGCGTCCACGAGCCGACAATTGGCTCAAAGTTAAAGGTTTTTTTCCTTGTGGCAACTCAAGATGTGTTGTTTGCAGATACGCCGATAAGTGTAAATTCACACCTGGACTTTCTGCTCAACACAGCTTGCCCATAAAATCCTTTATAAACTGCCAAACTACCTTTGTGGTATATAGGATTTGTTGCAAACTTTGCAACCTATCTTATATAGGAAGCACTAAACGCCCACTTAAAATCAGGATTCAGGAGCATATTAGAGGCATTTTAAATCCTCATCATGTCAATATATCTAGTGTTTCAAAACACTTTTGTGACAAACATAACCGTGACACATCCCATTTTTCTTTCCATGGTATAGAATTGGTTCACAAGCAGAAACGAGGTGGTGACAGGGTTAAAACCCTTCGCAACAGAGAAATCTTTTGGATATATAATTTACGCAGTTACCAGCCGCATGGTCTTAATTTTAGATCTGATATTATCCTGTACTACGATTAGTCCTACACCTCTTTTCTGCAATATTATACCAATTCCATACTTTATCTTTAATCATGTAACATGTTATTATGTTAGCATATAGAACCTTGTAATATGCAACGTAACCTATTTATATTTGTGCTTTTGTGCATGTTTTGTAACATTTTCCTGTAAAGCTTGTTCGATGTTTTTCACAATGTTTGAGCTATTGAGGGTTAATGAACTTTTTTTCATTAGCCAGTCAAGCTGCACCTGTGAAACACCATATAAAAAGGTAGCCAGTCTCTACCCAATTATCTGTTTGACAAAGGGTCACGTGACCCGAAACGCGTCACATCCTATCCGGAGTGCCGGTATGTGTACTATCCTGTTACCTTTGTATACCTCTTGAATAAACCTGAAGACTGTGCGCTGGCTCCTGCTTTCTTTTCTTCATATTTCTGAGGAGATTGCCGAGCGCAAGGAAAGGTGTAGCTGACTATCTTCCATTTCACTCTTGGGTAGTGCTGAGGCCTACTCCTGACTGCTCCTGGTGTAATGTATGGGGTAATTAAACACTCTTGGGTTGTGTTATTGTTAAATTTACTGGTAATTTTATCACTAATAAAATTGAATTTTGCAGAATGCTAATCGTTACACAACGGAACGCTTGTTGCGTGTGATTTTTTAATGAAAAAAAATAGATGGAGAGGGATTAACTCTGCTTCATCATTTTTGGCGAATAGAATCCTTTTGCCATCTGATTGTTTGGAGACAGATGCGCTTACACACATGTAATAATTTTTTTTACCAAATTTCAAACATTGTGTGGTTTATTACTTTTGAGAAGAATGTCTTTGGGTGGTCCACCATCCTGCATTATAGAGTCTTCTGAACTGCTGTATATGCGCTTGTTTTTAAAAAAAAAAAAAGGTATTTTGTCCGACAATTTCAATAAAATTTTGCGTTTTTTTGGGGTGGATTGTGAAGCCCGGGTGACGGGTGTGTAGTGTGTACTCGTGCATCAGTCAACTCCAGTCTGTGTCCGTTAGGCAATATATGGGTTACTGATGCAGCAGAGGTGGGGCCTTGGTCTTGGAATTTCAATAATTTAAATTTTTTTTACATATTTATTATATTATAGAAGAATGTCTTTGGGTGGTCCACCGTCCTGCATTATAGAGTCTTCTGAACTGCTGTATATGTGCTTGTTTTAACAAAAAGGTATTTTGTCAGACAATTTCAAAAAAAATTGCGTTTTTTTGGGGTGGATTGTGAATCCCGGGTGTGTACTCGTGCATCAGCCAACTCCAGGCTGTGTCTTTCAGGCAATCTATGGGTTACTGATGCAGCTGAGGTGGGGCCTGGGTCTAGGAATTTCAATTTAAAAAAAAAAAAATTCAACAATTGTGTGGTTCATTATTTTTGAGAAGAAAGTCTTTGGGTGGTCCACCGTCCTGCCTTATAGAGTCTTCTGAAATGTTGGATATGCGCTTGTGCTTACACAAAGTTGTAAATAAAAAAAAAAAATGTATACAATTTTGTTGATTTTGGGGCGGATTGTGAAGCCCTGTGTGTACTGGTGCATCAGCCAACTCCAGGGTGTGTCCTTCAGGCAATAAATGGGTTCCTGATGCCGCAGAGGTGGGGCCTGGGTCTGGGAATTTAACATTTTTGAATTGCGGGTGCTACAAAAAAAGATGGACACACCCTAATCCGTTCAGTGGAGCGCGCCTGCGGCCCCGGACATCTGAGGGCATAACACACCTGTTATTGCTCGATCTCAGGAGAAGGGGGTTCATCATCGGGAGAAGAGAGTTGCAGGTTGCCCTTGAGTCAGCAAGGCAGTAGCACGGTTGGCAGTCAGCGTGGTGTGACAGTAGTGGAAATTCTGGAGCCAAACGTGCCCGGGGGAGACCATCTGCTTCGCGGCATTTTACCTTTCCGGGAGTTAGCGGGTTACCAGCATCGGTCGATGAAAGATAGAGACACGCTAATCCGTTCAGTGGAGCGCGCCTGCGGCCCAGGACATCTGAGGTCATAACACACCTGGTATTGCTTGATCTCGCGATTGATCGTGCAAAGGTAGGGGGTTATTACAGCCTCTTGGGTACTGCTGAGGCCTACTCTTGACTGCTCCTGGTGCAATGTATGGGGTAATTAAACACTCTTGGGTAGTGTTTTTTTTTTATTTACTGATAATTTTATCAGTAATAAAATTGAATTTTCCAGAATGCTAATCGGTACACAACGGAACGCTTGTTGTGTGTGATTTTTTAATGAAAAAAAAAATAAAAATACGGACAGGGATTAACTCTGCTTCATCATTTTGGGTGAAAAAAATCCTTTGGTGATCTGATCTTTTGGAGACAGATGCGCTTACACACATGTTGAATTAGTTTTTGTAAAAAAATTTCAAACATTGTGTGGTTTATTATTTTTGAGAAGAATGTTTTTGGGTGGTCCACCGTCCTGCATTATAGAGTCTTGTGAACTGTTGGATATGCGCTTGTTCTTACACAAGGGTATTTCTTTAAAACATTTCTAAAATGTTGTTGTTTTTTGGAGGGGATTGTGAAGCCCAGGTGTGTACTGGTGCATCAGCCAACTCCAAGCTGTGTCCTACAGGCAATATATGGATTACTGATGCCACAGAGGTGGGGCCTGGGTCTTGAAATTTCAAATTTTTGGATAGCGGGTGCTACCAATGAGAAATCTTTGACAAAAATGTCATATATTGTGTTAGTTTTTTTTGGGGGGGGATTGTGAAGCCCTGGTGAGTACTCTTGCATCAGCCAACTCCAAGCTGTGTCATGCAGGAAATATATGGGTTACTGATGCCACAGGGGTGGGGCCTGGTTCTGGAAATTTCTAATTTTTGGATAGCGGGTGCTAACAATGAGAAATCTTTGACAAAAATTTCTCATTGTGTTGATTTTGGAGGGGGGATTGTGAAGCCCTGGTGTCTGGAAATATAGGCTAGAAATAGCCTTTTTTAACATCGATTCGCCGCGAATAAATTCGGATCGAAACAAACTTTTCGGGAAAATTCGGCGAATCGGCCGAATCGAATTTTGAAAAGTTCGCTCATCTCTACTTATAAGTTGTCAAATTTAGTTGAAAAGTTTGCGATTTTTTTAAAGCGCAACAGTAATAGAAAAGTATGTAATCATTGGGATAATTTTAATCGTATTGACCCACAGAATAAAGAACACACGTGTGAAAACGAAACCTTCCAAAATTAGCAAAATTGTGGTTTTCTTTTTTTCCCACACAAATAGTATTTTTTTGATTGGGCCATACATTTTATTGTAAAATAAGTGATATCATTAAATAGGACAACTGGTCGCACAAAAAAAACAAGCCCTCATACGGGTCTGTGGATGAAAATATAAGAGTTCTGATTTTTAGAAGGCGAGGAGGAAAAAAGCGAAAATGCAAAAATAAAATTGTCCTGGTCCTTAAGGTCAAAATGGGCTTGGTCCTTAACCCCTTAACCCCTTAAGGACTCTGGGTTTTTCCGTTTTTGCACTTTCGTTTTTTCCTCCTTACCTTTTAAAAATCATAACCCTTTCAATTTTCCACCTAAAAATCCATATTATGGCTTATTTTTTGCGTCACCAATTCTACTTTGCAGTTACATTAGTCATTTTACCCAAAAATGCACGGCGAAACGGAAAAAAAAATCATTGTGCGACAAAATCGGAAAAAAACGCCATTTTGTAACTTTTGGGGGCTTCCGTTTCTACGCAGTGCATATTTCAGTAAAAATTACACCTTATCATTATTCTGTAGGTCCATACGGTTAAAATGATCCCCTACTTATATAGGTTTGATTTTGTCGCACTTCTGGAAAAAATCATAACTACATGCAGGAAAATTTAAATGTCATCTTCTGACCCCTATAACTTTTTTATTTTTCCACGTACAGGGCGGTATGAGGACTCATTTTTTGCGGCGTGATCTGAAGTATTTATTGGTATGATTTTTGTTTTGATCGGACTTTTTGATCACTTTTTATTCATTTTTTTAATGGTATAAAAAGTGACCAAAATACGCTTTTTTGGACTTTGGAATTTTTTTTGCGCGTACGCCATTGACCGTGCGGTTTAATTAATGATATATTTTTTATAGTTTGGACATTTACGGACGCGGCGATACCACATATGTTTATTTTCTTTTTTTTTACACAGTTTTATTTTTTTTATGGGAAAAGGAGGGTGATTCAAACTTTTATTAGGGAAGGGGTTAAATGACCTTTATTAACACTTTTTTTTTTAAACATTTTTTTTGCAGTGTTATAGATCCCATAGGGACCTATAACACTGCACACACTGATCTCCTATGCTGATCACTGGCGTGTATTAACACGCCTGTGATCAGCATTATCGGCGCTTGACTGCTCCTGCCTGGATCTCAGGCACGGAGCAGTCATTCGTCGATCGGACACCGAGGAGGCAGGTAAGGGCCCTCCCGGTGTCCGATTAGCTGTTCGGGACGCCGCGATTTCATCGCGGAGGTCCCGAACAGCCCGACTGAGCAGCCGGGTCACTTTCAGTTTCACTTTAGAAGCGGCGGTCCGGCTTTGACCGCCGCTTCTAAAGGGTTAATACCGCACATTGCCACGATCGGCGATGTGTGGTATTAGCCGCGGGTCCCGGCCGTTGATGAGCGCCGGGACCGCCGCGATATGATGCAGGATCGCGGCGCGATCCCGCTTCATATCGCGGGAGCCGGCGCAGGACGTAAATATACGTCCTGCGTCCTTAAGGACCCATGACGTACTGGTACATCATGAGTCCGCTCCCTTTCTATAACGCGGGGGGCTGTGGCTAATAGCGCGCGGCATTGATCATGGTGCCGCACACTATTAACCCTTTAGACGCGGCGTTCAAAGTTGAACACGCGTCTTAAGTGAAAGTAAAACAATGTCGGTTAGCTCAGGGAGCTGTTTGGGATAACCGCAATGAAATCGCGGCATCCCAAACAGCTTACAGGACAGCTGGAGGGTCCCTTACCTTGCCTCCATGTTGTCCGATCGCCGAATGACTGCTCAGTGCCTGAGATCCATTCATGAGCAGTCAAGTGGCAGAATCATTGATCACTGGTTTCCTATGAGAAACCAGTTATCAATGTAAAAGATCAGTGTGTGCAGTTTTATAGCTCCATATGGGATAACAATGATCAGTGTAAGAGATCAGTATGTGCAGTGTTATATCCCCAATGGGATAACAATGATCAGTATAATAGATCAGTGTATGCAGTGTTATAGTCTCCTATGGGATAACAATGATCAGTGTGTGCAGTGTTATAGTCTCCTATGGGATAACAATGATCAGTATAATAGATCAGTGTGTGCAGTGTTATAGACTTCTGTGGGATAGCAATGATCAGTGTGTGCAGTGTTATAGTCTCCTATGGGATAACAATGATCAGTGTGTGCAGTGTTATAGTCTCCCATGGGATAACAACGATCAGTATAAGAGATCAGTGTGTGCAGTGTTATAGTCTCCTATGGGATAACAATGATCAGTGTGTGCAGTGTTATAGTCTCCTATGGGATAACAATGATCAGTGTGTGCAGTGTTATAGTCCCCTATGGGATAACAATGATCAGTGTAAGAAATCAGTGTGTGCAGTATTATAGTCCCCTATGGGAGCTATAACATTGCAAAAAAAAAAGTGAATAAAGATCATTTAACCCCTTCCCTAATAAGAGTTTGCATCACTCCCCTTTTCCCATTTAAAAAAAAAAACTGAGTAAATAAAAATAAACATGTGGTATCGCCGCGTGCGGAAATGTCCGAATTATAAAAATATATTGTTAATTCAACCACACGGTCAATGACGTACGCGCCAGTAAGTCCTATCAATGCAAAAATGTTACCCCTAAAAACTTCAGATCATGACGCAAAAAATGAGCCCTCATACCTGCCTGTATGCGGAAAAATAAAAGTTATAGGGGTCAGAAGATGAGAATTTTAAACGTATACATTTTCCTGCTTGTAGTTATGATTTTTTTTTGAAGAATTACGACAAAATCAAACCTATATAAGAAGGGAATCATTTTAATTAGATGGACCTACAGAATAAAGAGAAGGAGTTATTTTTACCAAAAAATGTACTGTGTAGAAACGGAAGACCCCAAAATTTACAAAATGGGGTTTTACTTTCTATTTTGTCTCACAATAATTTTTTTTCCGTTTCGCCGCACATTTTATGGGTAAAATGGCTGACGTCATTACAAAGTAGAATTGGTGGCGCAAAAAATAAGCCATCATATGGATTTTAGGTGCAAAATTGAAAGAGTTATGATTCTTAAGGTGAGGAGGAAAAAACAAAAATGCAAAAAAAAAACCCGGGTCCTTAAAGGGGTACTCCGCCCCAAGACATCTTATCCCCTATCCAAAGGATAGGGGATAAGATGTCAGATTGCCGCGGTCCTGCTGCTGGGAAGCCCTGGGATCCCTGCTGCGGCACCCCGCTATCATTACTGCACAGAGCGAGTTGGCTCTGTGCGTAATGACGGGCGATACAGGGGACTGAGCAGCGTGACATCATGGCTCCGCCCCTCGTGACATCACGGCCCGTCCCCTTAATGCAAGTCTATGGGAGGGGGCGTGATGACCGCTACGCCCCCTCCTATAGACTTGTATTGAAAGGGACGGGCCGTGACGTCCCGAGGGGCGGAGCCGTGACGTAACGATGCTCTGGCCCCTGTATTGCACAAAGCCAACTCGCTCTGGGCAGTAATGATAGCGCGGTGCCGCAGCGGGGATCCCAGGGCTCCCCAGCAGCGGGACCGCTGCGATCTGACATCTTATCCCCTATCCTTTGGATAGGGGATAAGATGTCTAGGGGCGGAGTATCCCTTTAAGGGGTTAAAGAATTTAGAAAGAGCGTGCTTCAATTCCATATGGTATTTATTATATATAAAATAAAATATATATAAAATGACACACATATCTTATAACAAGCCCTAATATCACTTTCCTACCACTGCCTAGTAATGGAAATATTAATAGAAATTGCTGCACTGTTGCTAGGTAAAGCAATATTAGATCAATAAGCAATATATAATAGTAAACTGATAGATCGGCAACTAATACTCCGAACGCTGGATGTACTAGTATTATTTTGTGTTCGTTCTTTACCATATTAAAATATCTTATAAATAAAAAAATAAACAGATATATATATACCCTTAAGGAGTGATCGTTTTTCCATTTTTGGACTTTTGTTTTTTCCGCCTCACCTTTTAAAAATCATAACCCTTTCAGTTTTCCACCTACAGACCCATATGATTGCTTGTTTTTTGTGCCACCAATTGTACTTTGTAATGACATCAGTCATTTTACCAAAAAATAAATGGGGAAATAAAAAAATATATATATTTGGGGGAAAAAATTGAAAAAAATTGTAATTTTTGGGGCTTCCTTTTCTACGCAGTGCATCTTTCGGTAAACATGACACCTTTTCTATATTCTGTATCGTTAATTAAATCGCACGTGTACGCCATTGACCATACACTTTTATTTCCAATATATTTTTTATTGTTCAGACATTTACCCACCCGGCCATACCACATATGTTTATATTTATTTTTATTTACATAGTTTTTTTTTTTCCAATGGGAAAAGGGGGGTGATTTAAACTTTTATTAGGGAAGGGGTTAAATCACATATAATAACTTTTTTTTTCTTTTCAATGTTATAGCTCCCATAGGAGACTATAACATGCAATACACGGATTGTAGACACTGTATAATGTTATGTCATTGCATTGCATTGATCAGTGTTTTTGGCACTCGATTGCTCCAGCCTGGATCTCTGGCGTCCAATCAGCAATTTTTTGCTCCATGCCGAAAGAGGAAGGTGGGGCCCTCCTCGTGTGTCCTCAGCTGATCGGGACACCACGGTTTTACCAGCCCGACTAAGCTGCCAGGAAGCATTTGTTTACATTTTAGATGTGGCAATCAACTTTGATAGCCGTGTCTAAGGTTTTAATACTGGGCATCACCGCGATCGGTGATGTCCAGCATTAGCCACAGGTCCCGGCCATTGCTAGGTGTAAGAACCGACCCAATATGATGCCGTGCATCCTTAACAGGATCATTTTCAAATAACAAGGGGATCTGGTTATATTAATCAGTAATTTCAACAAATTTTTGTAACATGTTTTTTTATGCTACTTTTTTATGGTGGTGATTTGCCTCCCTTGCGCCAAATTTTGCACCTATTTAAAGAAGTCATATTTTAATAAATTCCAGACTCACGCATACCACAGCCAAACACAGGAATGCGCGTATATGAAAAGTTGCAAAAAACACACTGCACCAAAATATTGCGACAATTTTACCAAGAAAACAAGGGTAAAATGCTTTGTAAATATCTACATAGTTTCTGTATAAATCAGTAGTCAGACCACATATGGAGTATTGTGTTATCTGGGCCCCTGTATATAAGAAGGACATGACCGAACTGGAGAGGGTGCAGAGGAGGCGACAAAGATAATATTATGGGGGGGATTACAGGACCAAGACAGGTTATCACTTGGGGTTATTTAGTTTGGAGAAAAGAGGTCACAATGTACAGATATATGAATGGACAGGACAGAGATCTATATAGGGATCTTTTTATACCTAGGTCGATAACCATGACAAGGGGGCGTCCTCTACGTCTGGAGGAAAGAAGGTTTCACCATTCTCACAGACAGAGATTCTTTACTGTAAGAGCAGTGAGACTATGGAACTCTCTCCACATGATGTTGTGATATCTGACTCAATAAACAAGTCCAATGGGGGGTGGGGGGGGGGGGCTGGATGTTTTTCTAGAGAGTAATAACATTACAAGTTATATATTAGATTAGTAGATTTATGGGGTCAGAACGTTGATCCAGCAATTTATTCTGGTGCCATATTGGGGTCGGGAAGGAATTTTTTCTCTGTCATGGGGCAATCATCAGCCTTATGGGGTTTTTTGCCTTCCTTTGGATCAACACAGTAGGGTTTTAGGTTGAACTTGATGGACACTTGTCTTTTTTTAAACTTACAAACTGTGTTACTATGTTACATCGTCACAGGTTATAGATCTCTTCAGAGTCGGGAGATCAATGGTTTTATCTTCACTTACATTATTATTATTATATATATTATTTTCAGTTTTTATATCTTTTTATTATATTATATTCTGTTATTATTAGGGATGCATCGAAATGGAAATTTTGGGCTGTCCTTGGCAGGAAACCGAAAATGCATTGCCCCGACCGCTTTTTTTTATTTTGTTTATTTTTTAATATAGTTTTTTGTTACATTTTATTACATTTTTTAGGGATGTGATATTACCAAAAATCAGCAATTTTTGTGTATGGAATTTATTTTGCATCTATGCCGTTCACAGTGCAGGATCTGAAACAAAATAATTTAATAGTTGGGACAATTACGCATGTGGTGATACCAAATATGTTTTCTTTATTATTTTTTCATATTGTTCATATGGAAAATGGGAAAAAGAGGGTGATTTTAATTTTTAATATGGAAGGGGTTAATGAATGTTTTTAAAACTTTAATTTAACTTTTTTTTTACACTTTATTAGTCCCCACAGTGGATTCCCCATCTCCCCCCAGCAATTGCACTGTAGAATGGGGGGGTCCAAACCGCGGGCTCGCATCATGTCCTCACCTGACTCATGACGTACATGTATGTTATGGGTCGGGAAGGGCTACGCCCCCCCCCCCCCCCCCCCCCACACCGAAATTATCAGCGGAAAATTCACACTGCCAATCAATTTTAGTTATTATGATTCTTTATTATTATATTATATTCAGTTATTATATCTTGTTATTATTATATTATATTCAGCTATTATATATATCTTTATTATAGTATATTCAGATATTAGAAATCTTTATTATATTATATTCTGTTATATCTTTTTATTATATTATATTCAATTATAACTCTTATTACCGTATTTATCGGGGTATACCACTCACCGGCCTATAACACGCACCCTCATTTTACCAAGGATATTTGGGTAAAAAAAGTTTTTTACCCAAATATCCATGGTAAAATGAGGGTGCGTGTGTGCGCGTGTATACCCCGATACACCCCCAGGAAAGGCAGGGGGAGAGAGGCCGTCGCTGCCCGCTTCTCTCCCCCTGCCTTTCCTGGGGTCTAGAGCCCAGCTGACGGCCCTTCTCTCCCCCTGGCTATCGGCGCCGCAGCCCGTTCTGTCCCCCTGACTATAGGTGCCTGCGCCCCATTGCCGGTGCCGATAGCCAGGGGGAGAGAAGCGGCGCCGACAGCCAGAAGGGGCAGCGGCACCCATTGCTGGCCCCGTTGCCTCCCCCCATCCCCGGTGGCATAATTACCTGTTGCCGGCGTCGGGTCCGCGCTGCTGACGTCATGCGCCGCGCAGTGCAGCGCATAGTAACGACGCAGGGGACGCACGCCGGAGGCCTGCAGCAGCGCGGACCCGACCCGGCAACAGGTAATTATGCCACCGGGGATGGGGGGGGGGCAACGGGGCAGCGGCGCCGGCAATGAGTGCCGCTACCCCTTCTCTCCCCCTGGCTGTCGGCGCCGCTTCTCTCCCCCTGGCTATCGGCGCCGGCAATGGGGCGCCGGCACCGATAGTCAGGGGGACAGAACAGGCAGCGGCGCCGATAGCCAGGGGGAGAGAAGTGGCGGCAGCAGGGCTCTAGACCCCAGGAAAGGCAGGGGGAGAGAAGCGGGCAGAAATGGCCTCTCTCCCCCTGCCTTTCCTGTATCGGCGTATAACACGCACATAGACTTTAGGCTAAAAATGTTAGCCTAAAAAGTGCGTGTTATACACCGATAAATATGGTATATTATATTCCGTTATCATCTCTTTTTTTTTTTTTTTTTTTTTAAAGTAAAGGTTTATTGAGGTTTTGCAAATAATAACAATACAAAAGAGATGCAAAAAAAAAAAATAATGTGTACAAGCACATAACAGTAAATAAACAGGGCCCTATCCCCATTCTCATATAATCGTAAATGAAGATAAGGGCTTCAGCTGCTATTCCGAAGACAACATTGGTCATACGAAATTACAAACCAAGGGTCTCAGCGACATGTCAAGATATATATACAAACAGAAAGAAGTAAGCGTCAGAGGATCACGGTAGAGGTCAACCCAAGGCAGGGTTGCAGCATCACAGCTAGGAATTGCAACACAAGTGAAAAATGACAGTCGCATAATCACACCTCTGTGCACATCCATCAGAGAACATATGAGAGATAGGGGGTGGGGAGCAGGAAGCATCTCAGGGACAGGGCTAGGAGAAGGGGTGGTAGGGGAGCGGGGGGGGGAGTTGGAAGGGGGAGGGGAATGGGGTAAGGGGAATGGGAGGAAAGGGGGGGTGGGGAGAATAGTATTGTAGAGCAGAAAGACAGCAAGAAAGGGGGAAGAGGGGGAAATGAAGCTCGAAAAAGGCCAGGGAGAAACGGAGGGAATCATAGGGTAAGAGGAGAAAGAGAGAGAGAAGAAGAGGGGGAGGACAAGAAACAAGTGGAAAAGAAGAAGAACAGCAGCAGCAGGATGACTCCTCAGATGGTGAGGAAGAAAAAGAGTGATCTAGTTAAAAAAAAAAAGAACTTACCCTGTAGGACACTCACAACTACAGAATTCCCTCCAACAAGTACAAGGCTCACGACCAGTCAAGTCAGAACTGTATCAGAAAGAGCGGTGTCACACATCTAAGTGGGTGGACTCAAACTCTGGGGAGGACATAAAAGTCAGCCAAGGGGCCCAAATGTTATGGTGTTTGTCTATCCGTCTCTTAGAGTCCAGAGCTCAGATAAGTGTCCATTGATTCTAATTTGGGCATGTGGGTTAGCATAAAGAGCCAGTATCTTTTGGATCATCATAGGACCCAGGCCGATTTGCAAAAGAGTGCCCTGTAAAAACTCCCAATCCACCCTGTCAAAGGCCTTCTCCGCGTCAAGCAAAAAGAGAACGAGCGGGATCTTGTTGCGACGTGCAAAGTATGTAGCCGAAAAGGCTCTAAGGGTGTTATCCCTTGCCTCTCTGCCACGGACGAAGCCCACCTGATCAGGGTGAATTAGGGAGTTCAAGTGAGGGGTTAATCTGTTGGCTAGCATCTTGGCATATAATTTAGCATCCGAGTTGATTAGGGAAATCGGGCGATAACTGGAGCACAACAGGGGGTCCTTCCCTTCCTTTGGTATGACCGTGATGTATGCACGAAGGAAAGATGAAGGGAGGGGCGTTGTGTCTGAAATATTATTGAAGGCGTGCAACAGTGGTGTTTTCAATTCATCCCCGAGGACCTTGAACAGCTTAGCCGTATAGCCATCAGGACCTGGGCTCTTCCCAGGTCGGAGGGACGAAATAGCTGTGTCAAGCTCCTCAGGGGAGAACGGAGTTTCCATAGAGGAGACTACCTCAGGGGGAAGTATTGGGAGAGACGTAGAGGTCAGGTATTGCTGTAAGGAGGGGAGGGAAGATTCCTTTTTCTGTAGCGCCAAGGGCTTGGGCAAGTTATAGAGATCTGAGTAATATTTACGGAACGTGTCTAGGATCTCCCTCGTGAGGTGGGAGACCTTGTCAGATCTAGTATGAATAGCTGGGACATATAAAGATGATCTCCTCTCTTTTAGGGACCTAGCCAGTAGGCGGCCGATTTATTGCCCCACATATAGAACAGTTTGCCCATAACCTGCCTATAATATCTATGTTTAGAGTTCAACAGCTCCAGCAGGTCATGTCTAACCCTAATCAATTCCCTGAACACATCATCTTGTTGGGACTGTTTATGTTGTAATTCCAGCGAGTGGAGGGATTGTAAAAGGGAGACATATTTAGCTGATTTCTCCCTTTTCAATCTTGCCCCTTGGGCAATGAACACACCCCTCAATACACATTTGAGAGCTTCCCATTTTGATAAGGGAGGAGTGGGGTCGTTAGCGTGGTCTGCGGTGAAGTGGCTAATTGTTTTTTTCAGATCAGTTACACACAGATCATCCAAAAGCAAGGATTCGTTTAATTTCCAAGAAGCCTGGGGTTTAGTGTATGAGGGAAGTGAAAATGTTCCAGTTACCGGGGCATGATCAGAAAACGTGACTACACCCACAGTCGACTCACGGAAAGAGGGCAATAAGCTGTGTGAGCAAAATACATAGTCAATCCTACTATAGGATTTCCTGGGATTAGAAAAAAAGGTATAATCACGCTCCTGAGGATGCATGACCCTCCAAACATCCACCAGCTGAAGCAGGTGCAGTTGGCGTTTAAGAGCTCTTAATTTGTTGTAAGAGAGGTACGTCTTACCGGAGGATGAGGGGCATAGGGGGAGGTTCAGGTCGCCACATACTATGATGGGACCTGTTGCAAAATCGGAAAGTGCATCAAGTGTCTTTAGTAAGAATGGAATCTGGTCATGGTTGGGAGCATAAATAGATGCAATTGTAACAGGGCGGCAGGCTATTTAGCAATTCACAAAGATGTATCTAGCGTTGGGGTCTATAGAGTTAGAGAGAGTGACTACTGGCAGAGACTTGTGAAAAGCTATTGAAGTCCCCTTAGTCCTAGACTCCGGGTTTACACTATGTGTCCATGTGTGGTAATATCTAGAGGGAAGGGAAGGGACGTGGCCTTTTTTAAAATGGGTTTCTTGTAAGGCAAGGATACTGACTTTTTGTTTATGGAAGGAATATAAACATTGGGATCTTTTTTCAGGAGTATTAAACCCCCTAACGTTTAGGGAGGCTATGCGGATATCAGCCGCCATCGAGGAGGTTGGGGATATGTGACTTACCACGTCTCAAGCTGTGAAGGAGTGTGAGTGTCCCACAGGGCAAAGAAGGCAAGATACGGGAACGACCACTTGCTGGTAGAGGAGAAAAAGAGGAGTCATTAGAAAAGGAAGGGGAGAAAAAAGACAGCATCTGCAAAGAAACAGGTACAGCAAGATTGTGAGAAAAGACCATAAGGGCCTTAGACTTTATCGGGACCAGCCCGGTGCCTAATCTAGTTGGGGAGCTATAGAAGGCACACCAAAGTAACAATTCCAACAGGAACATCACCAAACAGGGTGTAAATCTAACAGAGTCCGTGATCTGGACCGAATGATAAATAATGCAGCCCAAACCCATTAGTAGGGGTAAGGGCAGTGAAGGGAAAAACACGCTATATGATCAACTCGGGGCCTAAATGCCCTCTAAGCGACTAACGGAGGGAGGCAGAAAATGTGCAACATGACAAGATATACTAATACTAACAATAGACAAGATATATGTTTAGGAGATAACCATAAGATATCACCGTGAATCAGAGCAAAGGAGAAATCCATCAAGAAGAGAACATTCCATTAGTGGGAGAGAAAGACCTTCAACAAAGGAATGCAGTAGACAATATCAAAGCATAACATAAAACAAGTCAGGTCTTCTTCTTCGATCTCTGAGGAAGCGGATCCAGGTGATGGCCAGCCCGTGGGCCATGTGAAGTAGCAGGGCGCATCAGGGAGCGGGCAGGCATGGTCCGGGTAAGAGAAAACAACATCTCCCAGTCAGGCAGGGGGATCTTCGGCAGTTTGAAGGTCGACAGAAACAATGGTAGGTCTTCTGGGCGACGAAGAGAGGCAGAAGTGGCACCATGCTTCGCAATCAGTGCAAATGGAAACTCCCATCGGTATATTATTTGCGCGTTTTGCAGCACCAACAGCAACGGTTTCAGAGCCGCTCTCAGGCGGAGGGTGCGCAAGGACAAATCTGGAAAGAGATGTACTGGAGATCCATTGTAAGTCAGTGTCTTTAGAGTTCGTGCTTTTTTCATGAACTCCTCCTTCTGGAGGTAGTGATGAACTCGACAAATAACGTCTCTAAGTTTTGTAGGGTCTGTACTTTTCGCCTTCAGGGCCCTATGGGCTCTATCAAGTTCAATCCGATGGTCGGACGGTTTCTTAAGAACTTCATTAAAGAGTTTCTGTAATGTTTCTGGGATGGAACGTGGCCCGATTGACTCAGGAAGACCTTTAATCCTGATATTATTGCGACGATTTCTATTATCCATGTCATCAATATGATCAGTGGTCAAGTTCTGCTGGGCTATTAGTTTGTCGGTTTGTTCTTGAAGAGAGCGTAGTTGGTTTCGGGTAGAAGAACGAAAGGACTCCAGGTCTTCAACTTTAGTTTGCAGCTGAGAGACCGATTCTTTCACCGGTTGGAGATCAGCGGTCCAAGCCATCTTCAGATCAGAAGCCATGGACAACATGTCTACATTGGTCGGCAGAAGCTCAAGCAGTGCCTGAAGTTCAGGGTAGTTTTTCAGAGTATTTGCAGCATGTTCTGGTGTTGGAAGATCCTGAGATACCGCGAAAGTATGTGGTATCGGAGTGGGTGGATTGTTCAAGCCGGCCTTAGGGTTAGGGGAGCTCATAGGCGTACGGGAGTCATCAGAAGAAGAGCGCTCAGAGAAGCTGCGCCTGGATTGTGAGTGTTTCAGGGGTGTCTTGAAGAGCTTTTTTTTGGCTGGAGGGCTCTTTCCCCAAAAATCTGGGGCATCACTATCCGCCGAGGACTGAGATCCCCCGTCAGAGTTTGAGGCATCTGATTCCATATCTGCAGTCCAATCAACAACATTTTTCGCTGGGGGGCCAGGGACTGGAGCAGCGGTGTTTCGGGAAGTTGAGGTGGACTGAAACATGTCAGGTGAGAAGTGAGGAGGCTGTTCCCTTAATTTCTGTTGCCTCACAACAGTGCTCCACTCATCAAGGTTGGTCTGGTTATCAGAGAAAGAATTCACCCCAGGAGAGTGGGTGGCTGGAGAGGGATGAAGGACAAGAGGTGCTGAGGTAGCTGGGGAGGTATGCACAGGATGGCAGGCCATAGACGATCCATCAATGGTAGTATTAGGAGACAGTGTGGGTTGAGACAACGCTGGCAGAGATTTAGTAGTGCATTGCTGGACTGTGGCAGATGCATAGGGTTGTGGCTTATTTCTCTTCACTTGCATTGTAGACAGTGGCCCATGGTGGTGAGGGGATCGGGGCCGAGCTGTGTCTCGAGCGCAATGTTGCGTGGATGTCTGGAGGACCGGGAAGTCTGGCAGCGTCGGGGGTGCGACTTTTGGCCTCACCTCGGTCGCGGCGACTCCCACTCCCCGCGACTCGCCTCCCGGCACAAGAGGGAGAGTCTCCATAGCCTCCGACGGGTCCGGGGATGCAGGTAAGGCGAGACTGTTCTCCTCCCGGCGGATCGCGGCGATCGCTGTGTCTGTCGCCATATCTGATGTGCGCACAGGGGAGCGCGCGGTGTCCCTGATGGCGCCGGAGGTAGGCCTCGTTTCTTCCGGCGGTCCTCCGCACTGTTTAGAGGTACGGAAGAAGCTGGCAATGTGTCCCAGGCGGCTCACGGGGTTCTTAGGCTGGCGTTTCTTGTTTCTATTTCGGGATCTGCCTCCCATAACACACATGAAAGCCCGTGTTGCTGAGGTCCCTGCCGGAGCTCACAGACAGTGCATGCGTCCTCACGCCCCATCATCTCTTTTTTTATTATATTATACCCCGTTATACATTTTTATTATTCAATTATATTCTGTTATTATATCTCTTTATCATTTTATTCCTTATTATGAATCTTTATTATTATATTATATTCAGTTATTATAAATCTTTACTATTATATTATATTTAGATATTCCATCTCTTCATATGAGTAGATAAAGCAGGCGGCCATTCTCCTATTAATGTGCTCATATCTTCTCACCTGGAATAGAGACATTTCAGGACATAAAAACTTTACAAAACTAAATCCAGCCCAGTCCTTCTGTCTAGAGCCAAAGAAAGGATCCGAAATGTAAAAGATTATTCTGAAATTCTGTATTTTATCTTTTACTCAGTCGTGAAGGTTTTTATGGGTCAGAATGTAAAATAATCATCAGAAATCTTGTTTGTTTATTTGATATTTTTCCTGTGTAAAATATTTAGAATTTTGTATCCGATACAGGAGGAGATATTAGAACTTACCGGAGATGAATTACAAGCTAAAGTAGCGCCTCTCATAGTAAAAACTACGGTAAGTTGTTTTTTTATGACTTCATTTAGTAATTAAGCGTTTAATTCAGAAATTCACATATTGAAATATTAAATGTATAAAATACAAACTTTGAAGGTAACCACAAGACTTCTCCTCCAGGTGCATGCTGGGATTAACAGGCACTGACAGTAGTTCCAAGACAAAGGGAGAGATTTATCAAAACCTGTCCAGAGGAAAAGTTGCCCAGTTGCCCATAGCAACCAATCAGATCACTTCTTTCATTTTTCAGAGGCCTTTTCAAAAACAAAAGAAGGGATCTGATTGGTTGCTATGGGCAACTCAGTAACTTTTCCTCTGGACAGGTTTTGATAAATCTCCCCCAAAGAGTTTATTTTCCCATCATGCAATGCGTTTCGCAGAGATCTGCTTCATCAGGCCCTGGCTGCTGTTACCTGTTCTGATGCTGGTACCAACATTCGTACTGGCAGAGGCCATGCCCAGGGATGTTATGTCCTCCACCCAGTCCAACAATTCCTTTACAGAAATATATATATTCTGTACCCTTGCTGCTGCTACCAGCCATGCCTACATATACACAACCCATGATCCCCAAAAAAGGAGATACATTTTTAGCTTTTGATACAAAAACAATTTCTTTACCATTTTGGGACACCAATCCTGCCGTCACTCCCAAAAAAGGATAATTTTATGTATGCTTGGAAAAGCCATTGCATTTTCCAGTACCTCTGTGCATTTTATAGGGTACTTCATGCAGCTTTATTTTAGTGTTGAACACATACAAAATCCACTAATGCAGTGTGTCTTTAAACGGTTACCATGGGTGACATTTACAGCTCTAAGGCAATGTTATGCACATGTTTTGAGGCTTATTTAATTGCTGGTTCACTGAGGATTTGTTTGCCGAAAACTAACCTTTGCCGAAAGTTTGGTAAGTCCAGTGAACTGAACTTTAAAAAAAGTTCCCTAAACACAGTGAGGCCATTATCGAGAATGTAAAGCAGCTTAATGAGAATTCAAAGTGGAAGTACCTACAAAACCAGGTAGGGATTGTAACCAGATTCACATTTATAACTTTATTGATGTTAATTTTAGCATTTGATCAGATAAATGTTCTGCACTTTGAATATGTTAATGAGCGCCAAGTGCCCATTGGTTGCCCTGATTGTCACAAGTGCGGACAACGTCCATCCCCTACCCCAGCCTGGCGTCTCCTACATTCAGATTAAAAGTTCACTTTTCCCAGTGCACATGTGAGATAGTGCTAAGGAGAGGGAGACTGGACAGCTGACAATCAAATGTGGGAGGGGAGGAGCTGGGATAGGAGGAGGAGGAGGAGGTGCTAGACACTTGAGGTGATTGAGCCCACCCAATGGGCATTTGTCTCTCTTTATCACATCTCAAAACTGTGTAGTATCTCATCACCGGCCAATAAAGATATAAGTGTAAATGAGTTTTCATCCTCTACATGGCGCTGTCACTGTCCTTATCTTTAATATGAAGAACTATCTGACCGATTCACTATAAGCACAATGACTATATATCACATATTACCCATGGCATCTAATCAGGTCAATTGCTTTTATTTTCCATCATTCCTTAAGGTTCCTATACATCTATATAGTAATACTATAATACTTACCATACCACCAGAAAATAACATTGTTACTGGTTTTTACCATTGTGTCTATGAGACTTTTCCCTATTGGTCATAATATGGAGCTGACATTACTTTTTCTCTGATTGTTAGCGATGAAACAATCATAGCGCTCAGTCAGCTTTCCATAACAGAAAATATGCAATTTCTTTAGGGGAGATTCATCATTGTTGTCATTGTTCTCTTTGCTTTTTGTTTTGGCCTTTTTCCTTTTTGGCTTATGTGTGATACATTTATTATACTATTGCAGAAGGTTAATAATTTGGCACACATAAGCAAAAAGCAATAAATCCCTTCAGAAGATCATTTTGTAACATACGACAAAACAAGTGCAGGAAAGATGAGTTCAAATTGGTTTTCTTATCTGCCTTTTTCAACGAAGTACAAAACCAAGCCTCCTCTCTCTTCTTGCTTTGTGATTGACACTTTAGACACATAGGTTGTGTGCTAGCTGTTAGCACATTGCATGACTCACTGACACAGTACAGGTTGCACACAAGCAGCAGAGCCTTACCTTAAGTGTCAGTGATTATCTTTATATAAAGATGAGCATCCTAGCAGATAAGGTGGCAGAGGAGCTGGTTTTTATGTGTAGGTTCCCAGCCCCCTCCTGCTATGTGCAAAGTGAGAGGGTGTGATGTCTGCAACATCCCCTGCTTCCAGAGTGAAGGGCAGTAAACAAGGAGCAGAAAAGTAAAGCCCCAACATGCAAATGGAAGTTTTAAAAATATTTATATTTTAAAAAGTGTATAACATTACATGCCCTAGAATGACAAAACTCAATATGGAGATAGGAATACCTTTTAATCAATGACTGACCGGTACAGAGAAGAGATGACCCTGCCCCTGAGGGCTTAGACCCTGCCCCTGAGGGCTTTGACCTTACTGCCTGTTGTCCACTTTTAAGCCATCAGTATAGTAATAAAAACGGCACCTGCTTCATCAAATATTCTACATATGAAAAACAAATAAATAAATAAATAAATAACATGAACATTTTGTGTTTTGTGTTATTTCAGGAGAAACTAGGAATAAATGACCCTTTGGCAGACATACTATGCAATCAGGTAAGGACTCAATTATGTATCGGTTTTGCTGTTTGTTGACTATGTAAAAAGAAGAGGATGAGACTATAATACCTTAGTAAAGACTCAAGGAATCATCTCTATTACGCAATGTATATAGTACATTATATTGCCTTTTATTTAGTTATAGAAGCCGCCATTACATTAAACTGCATGGATAGACTGTGTTGTAATTACAATCTTAAAGGGGTATTCCAGGCCAAAACTTTTTTTTTTATATATCAACTGGCTCCGGAAAGTTAAACAGATTTGTAAATTACTTATATTAAAAAATCTTAATCCTTCCAATAGTTATTAGCTTCTGAAGTTGAGTTGTTGTTTTCTGTCTAACTGCTCTCTGATGATTCACGTCCCGGGAGCTGTGCAGTTCCTATGGGGATATTCTCCCATCATGCACAGCTCCCGGGACGTGACGTCATCATTGAGCAGTTAGACAGAAAACTTCAGAAGCTAATAACTATTGGAAGGATTAAGATTTTTTAATAGAAGTAATTTACAAATCTGTTTATCTTTCTGGAGCCAGTTGATATATATAAAAAAAGGTTTTGCCTGGAATACCCCTTTAATGTAGTTACATAGTTCAAGGTTGAAAAAGGTTGGAAAAAAAACAATCAAGTTTAACCTATATCCTTATTGTGTCCCTTCTTGGTTGATCCAGAAGAAAGCAAAAATCCTTATAAGGGCTGATGCCAATTGCCCCATGACAGGAAAAATTCCTTCCTGACTCTCAATATGGCATCGGACTAAATCCCTGTATTAATATTCTATCCCCATAGATGTAGGGTCCATAACCTGTAATGGTATTACCCTCCAGAAATCTATCCAGGCCCCTCCTCCTGATCTCTTTTATAGAGTTCATCATGGACCACCTCCTCTGGCTCAGAGAGTCCCAAGATCTCGATAAATAAAATGATTTCTGTTTTTCAATCCTGTAATCTGTCAGATAGGAAGAGTGTGAAGAGTGTGAAGTTGTATTTTTATTTTGACTTTATCCAGCGGTGTTATAAAGTATAGTCTAAATGAATATAATTTAACTTTAAAAGAGGAATGGCTACTAATATTCTGTGATAATATGTGTCATGTGTTATAATAAGAATATTTCTGTGATAATATGTGTCATGTGTTATAATAAGAATATTCTGTGATAATATGTGTCATGTGTTATAATAAGAATATTCTGTGATAATATGTGTCCATGTGTTATAATAAGAATATTCTGTGATAATATGTTGTCCATGTGTTATAATAAGAATATTCTGTGATAATATGTGTCGTGTTATAATAAGAATATTCTGTGATAATATGTGTCGTGTTATAATAAGAATATTCTGTGATAATATGTGTCATGTGTTATAATAAGAATATTCTGTGATAATATGTGTCCATGTGTTTATAATAAGAATATTCTGTGATAATATGTGTCCATGTGTTATAATAAGAATATTCTGTGATAATATGTGTCATGTGTTATAATAAGAATATTCCTGTGATAATATGTGTCATGTGTTATAATAAGAATATTCTGTGATAATATGTGTCATGTGTTATAATAAGAATATTCTGTGATAATATGTGTCGTGTTATAATAAGAATATTCTCTGATAATATGTGTCATGTGTTATAATAAGAATATTCTGTGATAATATGTGTCAATGTGTGTTTATAATAAGAATATTCTGTGATAATATGTGTCCATGTGTTATAATAAGAATATTCTGTGATAATATGTGTCATGTGTTATAATAAGAATATTCTGTGATAATATGTGTCATGTGTTATAATAAGAATATTCTGTGATAATATGTGTCGTGTTATAATAAGAATATTCTGTGATAATATGTGTCATGTGTTATAATAAGAATATTCTGTGATAATATGGTGTCATGTGTTATAATAAGAATATTCTGTGATAATATGTGTCCATGTGTTATAATAATAATATTCTGTGATAATATGTGTCATGTGTTATAATAAGAATATTCTGTGATATATGTGTCATGTGTTATAATAATAATATTCTGTGATAATATGTGTCATGTGTTATAATAAGAATATTCTGTGATAATATGTGTCATGTGTTATAATAAGAATATTCTCTGATAATATGTGTCATGTGTTATAATAAGAATATTCTGTGATAATGTGTCATGGTGTTATAATAAGAATATTCTGTGATAATATGTGTCATGTGTTATAATAATAATATTCTGTTGATAATATGTGTCCTGTGTTATAATAAGAATATTCTGTGATAATATGTGTCATGTGTTATAATAATAATATTCTGTGATAATATGTGTCATGTGTTATAATAAGAATATTCTGTGATAATATGTGTCCATGTGTTATAATAAGAATATTTCTGTGATAATATTGTGTCATGTGTTATAATAAGAATATTCTGTGATAATATGTGTCATGTGTTATAATAAGAATATTCTGTGATAATATGTGTCATGTGTTATAATAAGAATATTCTGTGATTAATATGTGTCATGTGTTATAATAAGAATATTCTCTGATAATATGTGTCATGTGTTATAATAAGAATATTCTGCTGATAATATGTGTCATGTGTTATAATAAGAATATTCTGTGATAATATGTGTCATGTGTTATAATAAGAATATTCTGTGATAATATGTGTCCATGTGTTATAATAAGATATTCTGTGATAATATGTGTCATGTGTTATAATAATAGTTATTCTGCTGATTATATGTGTCCATGTGTTATAATAAGAATATTCTGTGATAATATGTGTCATGTGTTATAATAAGAATATTCTGTGATAATATGTGTCCATGTGTTATAATAAGAATATTCTGTGATAATATGTGTCTTGTGTTATAATAAGAATATTCTTGTTGATAATATGTGTCATGTGTTTAGAATAAGAATATTCTGTGATAATATGTGTCATGTGTTATAATAATAATATTCTGTGATAATATGTGTCCATGTGTTATAATAAGAATATTCTGTGCTTATAATATGTGTCATGTGTTATAATAAGAATATTCTGTCGATAATATGT
>NW_026608129.1:0-86801 GCF_029499605.1 Hyla sarda | reverse complement strand
GAAGGCTGAATGTCTGTGGGGGAACTGTACTGCACCTAATGTGGGGGACTATACTTCCCTAATGTGGGGGACTATACTGCACCTAATGTGGGGGAACTATACTGCACCTAATGTGGGGAACTATACTGCACCTAATGTGGGGAACTATACTGCCAACCTAATGTGGGGAACTATACTGCACCTAATGTGGGGAACTATACTGTCAACCTAATGTGGGGGAACTGTACTGTACCTAATGTGGGGGAACTGTACTGCACCTAATGTGGAGGAACTGTACTGCACCTAATGTGGGGGAACTAAACTGCACCTAATGTGGGGGAACTGTACTATGCACCTAATGTGGGGGAACTGTACTGCACACCAAACGTGGGGGAACGGTACTAAGCACCTAATGTGGGGAACTGTATTGCACACCAAATGTGGGGGAACTTTACTGCACATCTAATGTGGGCGAACTGTACTGCACCTAATGTGAGGGAACTATACTACACCTAATGTGGGGGAACTGTAGTGCACACCTAACGTGGGGGAACTGTACTGCACACCTAATGTGCGGGGACTTATACTGCACGTAATCTGGGGGAACTACAACCTAATGTGGGGGAACTATACTGCACCTAATGTGGGGGAACTGTCCGGGGGGGGGGGGGGGCATCATAATTAAGTACTTCGTCTTCCAGACAGCCTTAATGTGGCCCTGGGGTGGGGGGAACAGCATTGTATTAAGTGGAGGGGACAGGGGTGGGATACAGCAGTGTATTTGAGGGAGCCGGGGGGGGGATCAGCATTGTATAAGGGGGAGGGGTGGATCAGCATTGTAATAGGGGAGATGGGAGGGGGGATCAGCAGTGTATTAGGGGGGGTGGGAGGGGGGATCAGCAGTGTATTAGGGGGGATGGCAGCAGTGTTTTGGGGGGATAGAAGGGGAGGGGGGGTCAGCATTGTATTAGGGGGAGGGGGGATCAGCATTGTATTAGGGGGAGAGGGGCTCAGCATTGTATTAGCGGGAGGGTGAATAAGCATTGCATTAGGGGGGATGGGAGGGGGATCAGCAGTGTATTAGGGGGATGGGAGGGGGATCAGCAGTGTATTAGGGGGGATGGGAGAGGAAGGGGGTCAGCATTAGGAGGAGGGGAGGGGAACAGCAGTGTATTAGGGGGGATGGGAGAGGAGGGGAATAGCAGTGTATTAGGGGGAGGGGATCAGCAGTTGGGGGTGTAGAGGAGTGTACATGGGTAACATAGGGGCAGGGCCGGACAGGCCTACCGGGATACCTGGAAATTTCCCGATGGGCCGATTTGAGATGTGGCTGCATTTTTTTGTCCTCCAGCGGCCGCCAGGGCCGGATCATCATTGGCGCTTATGGAGCGTCTGCTCCGGCCCCCGTGCCCGCAGGGGGCACCAGTCACATTAGGGACATCCCTGTGTCCTGAAAAATCTTTTCGGGACACAAGGATGCCCCGGTTACCTCTCTGCGGCCCCACATTAACTTTAAAAACGCAGGGGCCTCCGGGAGGTAGCGCACGCAGGGACGTCACTGATGTCCCGTGCGTGCGCCCATAGTAACAGAGCGGAGCAGTGAGGAGGATGAACGTGCATGGTAAGTGACCAGCGGCACGTCATCTTCAGTGTTCCGACCACCCCACCTCCGGTCCCGGGACCTACTGCTATGGCCCTTAGGCCATAGCAGTAGATTGTGACGCCGGAGTGGTTGTCGGAATACTGAAGTGGGGCAGTAAACAGGCATTCAGCCTCCAGCCATACACTGTATATGGCTGAAGGCTGAATGTCTGTGGGGGAACTGTACTGCACCTAATGTGGGGGACTATACTTCCCTAATGTGGGGGACTATACTGCACCTAATGTGGGGGAACTATACTGCACCTAATGTGGGGAACTATACTGCACCTAATGTGGGGAACTATACTGCCAACCTAATGTGGGGAACTATACTGCACCTAATGTGGGGAACTATACTGTCAACCTAATGTGGGGGAACTGTACTGTACCTAATGTGGGGGAACTGTACTGCACCTAATGTGGAGGAACTGTACTGCACCTAATGTGGGGGAACTAAACTGCACCTAATGTGGGGGAACTGTACTATGCACCTAATGTGGGGGAACTGTACTGCACACCAAACGTGGGGGAACGGTACTAAGCACCTAATGTGGGGAACTGTATTGCACACCAAATGTGGGGGAACTTTACTGCACATCTAATGTGGGCGAACTGTACTGCACCTAATGTGAGGGAACTATACTACACCTAATGTGGGGGAACTGTAGTGCACACCTAACGTGGGGGAACTGTACTGCACACCTAATGTGCGGGGACTTATACTGCACGTAATCTGGGGGAACTACAACCTAATGTGGGGGAACTATACTGCACCTAATGTGGGGGAACTGTCCGGGGGGGGGGGGGGGCATCATAATTAAGTACTTCGTCTTCCAGACAGCCTTAATGTGGCCCTGGGGTGGGGGGAACAGCATTGTATTAAGTGGAGGGGACAGGGGTGGGATACAGCAGTGTATTTGAGGGAGCCGGGGGGGGGGATCAGCATTGTATAAGGGGGAGGGGTGGATCAGCATTGTAATAGGGGAGATGGGAGGGGGGATCAGCAGTGTATTAGGGGGGGTGGGAGGGGGGATCAGCAGTGTATTAGGGGGGATGGCAGCAGTGTTTTGGGGGGATAGAAGGGGAGGGGGGTCAGCATTGTATTAGGGGGAGGGGGGATCAGCATTGTATTAGGGGGAGAGGGGCTCAGCATTGTATTAGCGGGAGGGTGAATAAGCATTGCATTAGGGGGGATGGGAGGGGGATCAGCAGTGTATTAGGGGGATGGGAGGGGGATCAGCAGTGTATTAGGGGGGATGGGAGAGGAAGGGGGTCAGCATTAGGAGGAGGGGAGGGGAACAGCAGTGTATTAGGGGGGATGGGAGAGGAGGGGAATAGCAGTGTATTAGGGGGAGGGGATCAGCAGTTGGGGGTGTAGAGGAGTGTACATGGGTAACATAGGGGCAGGGCCGGACAGGCCTACCGGGATACCTGGAAATTTCCCGATGGGCCGATTTGAGATGTGGCTGCATTTTTTTGTCCTCCAGCGGCCGCCAGGGCCGGATCATCATTGGCGCTTATGGAGCGTCTGCTCCGGCCCCCGTGCCCGCAGGGGGCACCAGTCACATTAGGGACATCCCTGTGTCCTGAAAAATCTTTTCGGGACACAAGGATGCCCCGGTTACCTCTCTGCGGCCCCACATTAACTTTAAAAACGCAGGGGCCTCCGGGAGGTAGCGCACGCAGGGACGTCACTGATGTCCCGTGCGTGCGCCCATAGTAACAGAGCGGAGCAGTGAGGAGGACGAACGTGCATGGTAAGTGACCAGCGGCACGTCATCTTCAGTGTTCCGACCACCCCACCTCCGGTCCCGGGACCTACTGCTCTGGCCCATAGGCCATAGCAGTAGATTGTGACCCCGGAGTGGTGGTCGGTATAGTGAAGTGGGGCAGTAAACAGGCATAAAGCCTCCAGCCATACACTGTATATGGCTGAAGGCTGAATGTCTGTGGGGGAACTGTACTGCACCTAATGTGGGGGACTATACTGCTCCTAATGTGGGGGACTATACTGCACCTAATGTGGGGAACTATACTGCACCTATGTGGGGAACTATACTGCACCTAATGTGGGGAACTATACTGCACCTAATGTGGGGAACTATACTGCCAACCTAATGTGGGGAACTATACTGCACCTAATGTGGGGAACTATACTGTCAACCTAATGTGGGGGAACTGTACTGTACCTAATGTGGGGGAACTGTACTGCACCTAATGTGGGGGAACTGTACTGCACCTAATGTGGGGGAACTATACTGCCAACCTAATGTGGGGAACTATACTGCACCTAATGTGGGGAACTATACTGTCAACCTAATGTGGGGGAACTGTACTGTACCTAATGTGGGGGAACTGTACTGCACCTAATGTGGGGGAACTGTACTGCACCTAATGTGGGGGAACTATACTGCACCTAATGTGGGGGAACTGTACTAAGCACCTAATGTGGGGGAACTGTATTGCACACCAAATGTGGGGGAACTGTACTAAGCACCTAATGTGGGGGAACTGTATTGCACACCAAATGTGGGGGAACTTTACTGCACATCTAATGTGGTGGAACTGTACTGCACCTAATGTAGGGGAACTATACTACACCTAATGTGGGGGAACTGTACTGCACACCTAATGTGGGGGAACTGTATTGCACACCAAATGTAGGGGAACTGTACTAAGCACCTAATGTGGGGGAACTGTATTGCACACCAAATGTGGGGGAACTTTACTGCACCTAATGTAGGGGAACTATACTACACCTAATGTGGGGGAACTGTACTGCACACCTAATGTGGGGGAACTGTAGTGCACACCTAATGTGAGGGAACTGTACTGCACACCTAATGTGCGGGGACTTGTACTGCCAACCTAATGTGCGGGGACTTATACTGCACTTAATCTGGGGGAACTACAACCTAATGTGGGGGAAGCCTTAATCTAGCCCTGGGGGGAACAGGATTGTATTAAGTGGAGGGGAACAGGGGTGGGATACAGCAGTGTATTGGGGGAGGGGGCAGGGGGGATTAGCATTGTATTAGGGGGAGGGGTGGATCAGCATTGTATTTGGGGAGATGGGAGGGGGGATCAGCAGTATATTAGGGTGGATGGGAGGGGGGATCAGCAGTATATTAGGGGGGATGGCAGCAGTGTTTTGGGGGGATGGAAGGGGAGGGCGGTCAGCATTGTATTAGGAGGAGGGGGTGATCAGTATTGTATTAGGGGGATGGGTAAAAAGCATTGTATTAAGGGAATGGGGGAATCAGCATTGTATTAGGGGGAGGGGGGATCAGCATGGGTGTAGAAGAGTGTAAATGGGTGACGGGTGGGCACAGGGGGTGACAGAGGGGTGGACAGGGGTGACAAAGGGACAGAACAGATGGACATAGGTGACAAGGATGTGTGTGGCAAGTGGGGTAAAGAATGGGGGGAGGGGGAACATGGGTGACAGCGGGGTGGCCAAGGTGGACATGGATGACAGGAGGGTGTACATGGGAGACAAGGGGGTTAGAGGGGTGGACAGGGGTGACAAGGGGGTAAAAGAGGGTGGACAGGAGTGACAAAGGGACAGAGGGGACAATAGGGAATGGACATGGGTGACAGAGAGGTAGACGTGGGCATGGGTGACAGAGAGGTAGACGTGGGGGGGGGGTTGGGGGTTGTCAGAGGGGTGGACGGATATGGTGAACATAGATAACAGGTGTTGGAAAGGGTTGGCCAAGGTAGACAGGGATGACAAGAGGGTGGACTCGGGAGAAAGGGGGGTGGACATGGGGGGGCGGGGGTTAACAGGGGTGAGGGGTGGACAAGGATGACAAGGGGAATAAAAGAGGAGGGCAGAGGGGTAAAACAATTAATAAAATAATTCAACCGCCCCTTTCAAAATTAAAGGGCATACATTCCTATTACATGATTAACTGTTTTATATATTATAAAAAAAATGTGATAAAATATTTTATAAAAAATATTTAAAATGTACAAAATATTTTAAGTTAGAAAAAATCATTTAGATCCCTATGTATTCCTTTATTTATTTATTTTTTGTTCCCTTTTCTTATGCGGTTTCATAATCCCTGAGATAAGTAGTTCTGGCCCTAGAGTGTTATATATATTAGCGTCTGTAGCATGTATAAGGAGCATGTTATCATACTGGTGTCTTTTTACAGATGACTGATGCCCGGTGAGAAGGTGAACCCTCGTCAGCTGCACGAAAGGAACCACGAGACAGGTAATTAATATTTATATTAATTACTGATAACAATCAGGCTAGATGTAAAATCTAGACCTGTAGAGATGTCATAGTCTCTCCCTTATACATGAAGATATATGTGTTGTTAATAAGTATATCATCTATGAACAGCTTCTTATATAACACAACCTTGTCTCAGGTACAGAGATTAGGAACATTTATGATCCTTAGTCCCTGTTTTTTATTTGTAGGAATCCCCTTTATCAATATAGTTTTTTTTTTTTATCAGAAAGATTTATTAAGGTTTTTGTTTAGTTTTTGACAAAACATAAAAAACACACATGAACAAATCAAAACAACCCCCCATCCCTTCCCCCCACCCCCAGGAATGACACCTCCCTCCAGGTTCTTATGGCAAATATAAACTAGAGCACCATGTTATAACCCGTGTAGCAGTCACCAAAAAAGAAAAGAAAAGCCTTGGAAGACACATTAGGAGTAGGAGAATATTATACTGGGCTATAAGGGAAGGAAAATAAGAAAAAAAAACATGAAACAAAAGAATCACCACACATTTAGGCCGACACAGAGCAAAGACACATCAATATATGTAAACCAATAAAGGGAGGACACAAAGACCACATCACCCAAGAAAAGAAGCATATCATCAGCATATAGAGCTATGCGTTTATCTTACCAAATTACCCAGGGCCTCCTCCAACTCTCTCAAAGTATGTTCAGGAAGTCTCTCTGGGTCTGCGACAGGGCTGCCACTGGGATAGAGGAAACAAATTGATACACAGTAACATCATCATAAAACTATTTGGAGGAATACGTCTCCTCATAAGAGGAGACTAACACATCAAGAATTTTAGCATCTTCCTGCACCAGAGACCCAGCACCATTGCAGAGACAAAGAATGGCCATGGACTCCTGCTGCACCCGAATCATACGTGCCAGTAAACGGCCAGTGCTTTCCCCACTTTCAAAATATTGCTGCTGCTGAAAAAACCTTTATTATCCGCCATGTGCAGTAGATGTACATACAGTAGAGTGCTCAAAGACTGCCAGCGAACCTGAACAGCACCAGACAGGCTCCCAAGGAACTCCCTCTCAGCAAAAAGCACCTGCCATTGCAACAACTCCTGTATTCCTTGATTCTTCAATTTACATGTGGTAATGTCTCTAATAAACACACCCGGGACAAAAGCCTTCAGAGAATCCCACACTACCCCCAACAAAGCTGAGCCACAATTAATTTCCAGGAAAGATTCAATATCCGCTACCAGGGTGTGACCTATTGTAGGTACCTGAAGCCAGATTGGAATAAAATGCCACAAGGACCCCCTAACTCTAGGACTAGAACTTAAGTTAAGGTGTACATGAATAGGAGAATGATCCGATAAATGACAGGGGAGATATTCCACCAATGCCACCCATGGGAAGATCAGCTCATTACCCAGCACTAAATCAATACGTGACAGAGTACCATGGGAACTAGAGTCGCAGGAATACTGCCTACCTGCAGGATTGCACCAACTCCATAAGTCAACCCACCCAGCTTCCTCTACAAACCTAGTCAGACCGGTAACAGAAGACTCTATAGGGGCCCCTCTACCCCCAAATTAATCTATGGACGGATTCAAAAGATCATTTAAATCTCCTACCAGAAGAAGGGGCACATCTGGCAGGGAAGAGACAAAGGACACCACCCTCCTTACTACATCACTAGAATATGGGGTAGGGATATATATTGCAGCCAATATAAAAGGCACATGGTAAAATTCGCCATAAAGGCACACAAAGCGACCATCAGGGTCAATCAAACTAGAAAAACACTTAATAATAAAGTGTGCAATAAAACTGTATTGCACACCTAATGTGGGGAACTGTACTACACACCTAATGTGCGGGGACTTGTACTGCCAACCTAATGTGCGGTGACTTATACTGCACCTAATCTGGGGGAACTACAACCTAATGTGGGGGAACTATGCTGCACCTAATGTGGGGGAACTGTCGGGGGGGCCATCATAATGAAGTTCTCCGTCTTCCAGACAGCCTTAATGTGGCCCTGGGGTGGGGGGGAACAGCATTGTATTAAGTGGAGGGGACAGGGGTGGGATACAGCAGTGTATTTGGGGGGGCTGGGGGGGGATCAGCATTGTATAAGGGGGAGGGGTGGATCAGCATTGTAATAGGGGAGATGGGAGGGGGGATCAGCAGTGTATTAAGGGGGATGGGAGGGGGGATCAGCAGTGTATTAGGGGGGGGGGGTGGCAGCAGTGTTTTGGGGGGATAGAAGGGGAGGGGGGTCAGCATTGTATTAGGGGGAGGGGGATTAGCATTGTATTAGGGGGAGAGGGGCTCAGCATTGTATTAGGGGGAGAGGGGCTCAGCATTGTATTAGGGGGAGGGTGGATCAGCATTGCATTAGGGGGGATGGGAGGGGGATCAGCAGTGTATTAGGGGGATGGGAGGGGGATCAGCAGTGTATTAGGGGGGATGGGAGAGGAAGGGGGTCAGCATTAGGGCGAGGGGAGAGGAACAGCAGTGTATTGGGGATGGGAGAGGAGGGGAATAGCAGTGTATTAGGGGGAGGGGATCAGCAGTATATTAGGGATAGGGGGGTCTGCAGTGTATTTGATTAGGGAGTTAGCATTGTATTAAAACTCAGGAGTGTAGACGAGTGTAGGATCAGGGGTATAGAGGAGTGTACATGGATGATAAAGGGGTGTATGTGGGTGACAGAGGGGTGTTGGGGGTGTAGAGGAGTGTACATGGGTAACATAGGGGCAGGGCCGGACAGGCCTAACGGGATACCGAGAAATTTCCCGATGGGCCGCTTTGAGATGTGGCTGCATTTTTTTGCCCTCCAGCGGCCACCAGGGCCGGATCATCATTGGCGCTTATGGAGCGTCTGCTCTGGCCCCCGTGCCCGCAGAGGGCACCAGTCACATTAGGGACATCCCTGTGTCCTGAAAAATCTTTTCGGGACACAAGGATGCCCCGGTTACCTCTCTGCAGCCCCGCATTAACTTTAAAAACGCAGGGGCCTCGGGGAGGTAGCGCACGCAGGGACGTCACTGATGTCCCGTGCGTGCGCCCATAGTAACAGAGCGGAGCAGTGAGGAGGATGAACGTGCATGGTAAGTGACCAGCGGCACGTCATCTTCAGTGTTCCGACCACCCCACCTCCGGTCCCGGGACCTACTGCTATGGCCCTTAGGCCATAGCAGTAGATTGTGACGCCGGAGTGGTTGTCGGAATACTGAAGTGGGGCAGTAAACAGGCATTCAGCCTCCAGCCATACACTGTATATGGCTGAAGGCTGAATGTCTGTGGGGGAACTGTACTGCACCTAATGTGGGGGACTATACTTCCTAAATGTGGGGGACTATACTGCACCTAATGTGGGGGAACTATACTGCACCTAATGTGGGGAACTATACTGCACCTAATGTGGGGAACTATACTGCCAACCTAATGTGGGGAACTATACTGCACCTAATGTGGGGAACTATACTGTCAACCTAATGTGGGGGAACTGTACTGTACCTAATGTGGGGGATCTGTACTGCACCTAATGTGGAGGAACTGTACTGCACCTAATGTGGGGGAACTAAACTGCACCTAATGTGGGGGAACTGTACTATGCACCTAATGTGGGGGAACTGTACTGCACACCAAACGTGGGGGAACGGTACTAAGCACCTAATGTGGGGAACTGTATTGCACACCAAATGTGGGGGAACTTTACTGCACATCTAATGTGGGCGAACTGTACTGCACCTAATGTGAGGGAACTATACTACACCTAATGTGGGGGAACTGTAGTGCACACCTAACGTGGGGGAACTGTACTGCACACCTAATGTGCGGGGACTTGTACTGCCAACCTTATGTGCGGGGACTTATACTGCACGTAATCTGGGGGAACTACAACCTAATGTGGGGGAACTATACTGCACCTAATGTGGGGGAACTGTCCGGGGGGGGGCATCATAATTAAGTACTCCGTCTTCCAGACAGCCTTAATGTGGCCCTGGGGTGGGGGGAACAGCATTGTATTAAGTGGAGGGGACAGGGGTGGGATACAGCAGTGTATTTGAGGGAGCCGGGGGGGGGATCAGCATTGTATAAGGGGGAGGGGTGGATCAGCATTGTAATAGGGGAGATGGGAGGGGGGATCAGCAGTGTATTAGGGGGGGTGGGAGGGGGGATCAGCAGTGTATTAGGGGGGATGGCAGCAGTGTTTTGGGGGGATAGAAGGGGAGGGGGGTCAGCATTGTATTAGGGGGAGGGGGGATCAGCATTGTATTAGGGGGAGAGGGGCTCAGCATTGTATTAGCGGGAGGGTGGATAAGCATTGCATTAGGGGGGATGGGAGGGGGATCAGCAGTGTATTAGGGGGATGGGAGGGGGATCAGCAGTGTATTAGGGGGGATGGGAGAGGAAGGGGGTCAGCATTAGGAGGAGGGGAGGGGAACAGCAGTGTATGAGGGGGGATGGGAGAGGAGGGGAATAGCAGTGTATTAGGGGGAGGGGATCAGCAGTTGGGGGTGTAGAGGAGTGTACATGGGTAACATAGGAGCAGGGCCGGACAGGCCTACCGGGATACCTGGAAATTTCCCGATGGGCCGCTTTGAGATGTGGCTGCATTTTTTTGTCCTCCAGCGGCCGCCAGGGCCGGATCATCATTGGCGCTTATGGAGCGTCTGCTCCGGCCCCCGTGCCCGCAGGGGGCACCAGTCACATTAGGGACATCCCTGTGTCCTGAAAAATCTTTTCGGGACACAAGGATGCCCCGGTTACCTCTCTGCGGCCCCACATTAACTTTAAAAATGCAGGGGCCTCCGGGAGGTAGCGCACGCAGGGACGTCACTGATGTCCCGTGCGTGCGCCCATAGTAACAGAGCGGAGCAGTGAGGAGGACGAACGTGCATGGTAAGTGACCAGCGGCACGTCATCTTCAGTGTTCCGACCACCCCACCTCCGGTCCCGGGACCTACTGCTCTGGCCCATAGGCCATAGCAGTAGATTGTGACCCCGGAGTGGTGGTCGGTATAGTGAAGTGGGGCAGTAAACAGGCATAAAGCCTCCAGCCATACACTGTATATGGCTGAAGGCTGAATGTCTGTGGGGGAACTGTACTGCACCTAATGTGGGGGACTATACTGCTCCTAATGTGGGGGACTATACTGCACCTAATGTGGGGAACTATACTGCACCTATGTGGGGAACTATACTGCACCTAATGTTGGGAACTATACTGCACCTAATGTGGGGAACTATACTGCCAACCTAATGTGGGGAACTATACTGCACCTAATGTGGGGAACTATACTACCAACCTAATGTGGGGGAACTGTACTGTACCTAATGTGGGGGAACTGTACTGCACCTAATGTGGGGGAACTGTACTGCACCTAATGTGGGGGAACTATACTGCCAACCTTATGTGGGGAACTATACTGCACCTAATGTGGGGAACTATACTGTCAACCTAATGTGGGGGAACTGTACTGTACCTAATGTGGGGGAACTGTACTGCACCTAATGTGGGGGAACTGTACTGCACCTAATGTGGGGGAACTATACTGCACCTAATGTGGGGGAACTGTACTAAGCACCTAATGTGGGGGAACTGTATTGCACACCAAATGTGGGGGAACTGTACTAAGCACCTAATGTGGGGGAACTGTATTGCACACCAAATGTGGGGGAACTTTACTGCACATCTAATGTGGGGGAACTGTACTGCACCTAATGTAGGGGAACTATACTACACCTAATGTGGGGGAACTGTACTGCACACCTAATGTGGGGGAACTGTATTGCACACCAAATGTAGGGGAACTGTACTAAGCACCTAATGTGGGGGAACTGTATTGCACACCAAATGTGGGGGAACTTTACTGCACCTAATGTAGGGGAACTATACTACACCTAATGTGGGGGAACTGTACTGCACACCTAATGTGGGGGAACTGTAGTGCACACCTAATGTGAGGGAACTGTACTGCACACCTAATGTGCGGGGACTTGTACTGCCAACCTAATGTGCGGGGACTTATACTGCACCTAATCTGGGGGAACTACAACCTAATGTGGGGGAAGCCTTAATCTAGCCCTGGGGGGAACAGGATTGTATTAAGTGGAGGGGGACAGGGGTGGGATACAGCAGTGTATTGGGGGAGGGGGCAGGGGGGATTAGCATTGTATTAGGGGGAGGGGTGGATCAGCATTGTATTTGGGGAGATGGGAGGGGGGATCAGCAGTATATTAGGGTGGATGGGAGGGGGGATCAGCAGTATATTAGGGGGGATGGCAGCAGTGTTTTGGGGGGATGGAAGGGGAGGGCGGTCAGCATTGTATTAGGAGGAGGGGGTGATCAGTATTGTATTAGGGGGATGGGTAAAAAGCATTGTATTAAGGGAATGGGGGAATCAGCATTGTATTAGGGGGAGGGGGGATCAGCATGGGTGTAGAAGAGTGTAAATGGGTGACGGGTGGGCACAGGGGGTGACAGAGGGGTGGACAGGGGTGACAAAGGGACAGAACAGATGGACATAGGTGACAAGGATGTGGCCAGTGGGGTAAAGAATGGGGGGAGGGGGAACATGGGTGACAGCGGGGTGGCCAAGGTGGACATGGATGACAGGAGGGTGTACATGGGAGACAAGGGGGTTAGAGGGGTGGACAGGGGTGACAAGGGGGTAAAAGAGGGTGGACAGGAGTGACAGAGGGGACAATAGGGAATGGACATGGGTGACAGAGAGGTAGACGTGGGCATGGGTGACAGAGAGGTAGACGTGGGGGGGGGGTTGGGGGTTGTCAGAGGGGTGGACGGATATGGTGAACATAGATAACAGGTGTTGGAAAGGGTTGGCCAAGGTAGACAGGGATGACAAGAGGGTGGACTCGGGAGAAAGGGGGGTGGACATGGGGGGGGCGGGGGTTAACAGGGGTGAGGGGTGGACATGGATGACAAGGGGAATAAAAGAGCAGGGCAGAGGGGTAAAACAATTAATAAAATAATTCAACCGCCCCTTTCAAAATTAAAGGGCATACATTCCTATTACATGATTGACTGTTTTATATATTATAAAAAAATGTGATAAAATATTTTATAAAAAATATTTAAAATGTACAAAATATTTTAAGTTAGAAAAAATCATTTAGATCCCTATGTATTCCTTTATTTATTTATTTTTTGTTCCCTTTTCTTATGCGGTTTCATAATCCCTGAGATAAGTAGTTCTGGCCCTAGAGTGTTATATATATTAGCGTCTGTAGCATGTATAAGGAGCATGTTATCATACTGGTGTCTTTTTACAGATGACTGATGCCCGGTGAGAAGGTGAACCCTCGTCAGCTGCACGAAAGGAACCACGAGACAGGTAATTAATATTTATATTAATTACTGATAACAATCAGGCTAGATGTAAAATCTAGACCTGTAGAGATGTCATAGTCTCTCCCTTATACATGAAGATATATGTGTTGTTAATAAGTATATCATCTATGAACAGCTTCTTATATAACACAACCTTGTCTCAGGTACAGAGATTAGGAACATTTATGATCCTTAGTCCCTGTTTTTTATTTGTAGGAATCCCCTTTATCAATATAGTTTTTTTTTTTATCAGAAAGATTTATTAAGGTTTTTGTTTAGTTTTTGACAAAACATAAAAAACACACATGAACAAATCAAAACAACCCCCCATCCCTTCCCCCCACCCCCAGGAATGACACCTCCCTCCAGGTTCTTATGGCAAATATAAACTAGAGCACCATGTTATAACCCGTGTAGCAGTCACCAAAAAAGAAAAGAAAAGCCTTGGAAGACACATTAGGAGTAGGAGAATATTATACTGGGCTATAAGGGAAGGAAAATAAGAAAAAAAAACATGAAACAAAAGAATCACCACACATTTAGGCCGACACAGAGCAAAGACACATCAATATATGTAAACCAATAAAGGGAGGACACAAAGACCACATCACCCAAGAAAAGAAGCATATCATCAGCATATAGAGCTATGCGTTTATCTTACCAAATTACCCAGGGCCTCCTCCAACTCTCTCAAAGTATGTTCAGGAAGTCTCTCTGGGTCTGCGACAGGGCTGCCACTGGGATAGAGGAAACAAATTGATACACAGTAACATCATCATAAAACTATTTGGAGGAATACGTCTCCTCATAAGAGGAGACTAACACATCAAGAATTTTAGCATCTTCCTGCACCAGAGACCCAGCACCATTGCAGAGACAAAGAATGGCCATGGACTCCTGCTGCACCCGAATCATACGTGCCAGTAAACGGCCAGTGCTTTCCCCACTTTCAAAATATTGCTGCTGCTGAAAAAACCTTTATTATCCGCCATGTGCAGTAGATGTACATACAATAGAGTGCTCAAAGACTGCCAGCGAACCTGAACAGCACCAGACAGGCTCCCAAGGAACTCCCTCTCAGCAAAAAGCACCTGCCATTGCAACAACTCCTGTATTCCTTGATTCTTCAATTTACATGTGGTAATGTCTCTAATAAACACACCCGGGACAAAAGCCTTCAGAGAATCCCACACTACCCCCAACAAAGCTGAGCCACAATTAATTTCCAGGAAAGATTCAATATCCGCTACCAGGGTGTGACCTATTGTAGGTACCTGAAGCCAGATTGGAATAAAATGCCACAAGGACCCCCTAACTCTAGGACTAGAACTTAAGTTAAGGTGTACATGAATAGGAGAATGATCCGATAAATGACAGGGGAGATATTCCACCAATGCCACCCATGGGAAGATCAGCTCATTACCCAGCACTAAATCAATACGTGACAGAGTACCATGGGAACTAGAGTCGCAGGAATACTGCCTACCTGCAGGATTGCACCAACTCCATAAGTCAACCCACCCAGCTTCCTCTACAAACCTAGTCAGACCGGTAACAGAAGACTCTATAGGGGCCCCTCTACCCCCAAATTAATCTATGGACGGATTCAAAAGATCATTTAAATCTCCTACCAGAAGAAGGGGCACATCTGGCAGGGAAGAGACAAAGGACACCACCCTCCTTACTACATCACTAGAATATGGGGTAGGGATATATATTGCAGCCAATATAAAAGGCACATGGTAAAATTCGCCATAAAGGCACACAAAGCGACCATCAGGGTCAATCAAACTAGAAAAACACTTAATAATAAAGTGTGCAATAAAACTGTATTGCACACCTAATGTGGGGAACTGTACTACACACCTAATGTGCGGGGACTTGTACTGCCAACCTAATGTGCGGTGACTTATACTGCACCTAATCTGGGGGAACTACAACCTAATGTGGGGGAACTATGCTGCACCTAATGTGGGGGAACTGTCGGGGGGGCCATCATAATGAAGTTCTCCGTCTTCCAGACAGCCTTAATGTGGCCCTGGGGTGGGGGGGAACAGCATTGTATTAAGTGGAGGGGACAGGGGTGGGATACAGCAGTGTATTTGGGGGGGCTGGGGGGGGATCAGCATTGTATAAGGGGGAGGGGTGGATCAGCATTGTAATAGGGGAGATGGGAGGGGGGATCAGCAGTGTATTAAGGGGGATGGGAGGGGGGATCAGCAGTGTATTAGGGGGGGGGGGGTGGCAGCAGTGTTTTGGGGGGATAGAAGGGGAGGGGGGTCAGCATTGTATTAGGGGGAGGGGGATTAGCATTGTATTAGGGGGAGAGGGGCTCAGCATTGTATTAGGGGGAGAGGGGCTCAGCATTGTATTAGGGGGAGGGTGGATCAGCATTGCATTAGGGGGGATGGGAGGGGGATCAGCAGTGTATTAGGGGGATGGGAGGGGGATCAGCAGTGTATTAGGGGGGATGGGAGAGGAAGGGGGTCAGCATTAGGGCGAGGGGAGAGGAACAGCAGTGTATTGGGGATGGGAGAGGAGGGGAATAGCAGTGTATTAGGGGGAGGGGATCAGCAGTATATTAGGGATAGGGGGGTCTGCAGTGTATTTGATTAGGGAGTTAGCATTGTATTAAAACTCAGGAGTGTAGACGAGTGTAGGATCAGGGGTATAGAGGAGTGTACATGGATGATAAAGGGGTGTATGTGGGTGACAGAGGGGTGTTGGGGGTGTAGAGGAGTGTACATGGGTAACATAGGGGCAGGGCCGGACAGGCCTAACGGGATACCGGGAAATTTCCCGATGGGCCGCTTTGAGATGTGGCTGCATTTTTTTGCCCTCCAGCGGCCACCAGGGCCGGATCATCATTGGCGCTTATGGAGCGTCTGCTCTGGCCCCCGTGCCCGCAGAGGGCACCAGTCACATTAGGGACATCCCTGTGTCCTGAAAAATCTTTTCGGGACACAAGGATGCCCCGGTTACCTCTCTGCAGCCCCGCATTAACTTTAAAAACGCAGGGGCCTCGGGGAGGTAGCGCACGCAGGGACGTCACTGATGTCCCGTGCGTGCGCCCATAGTAACAGAGCGGAGCAGTGAGGAGGATGAACGTGCATGGTAAGTGACCAGCGGCACGTCATCTTCAGTGTTCCGACCACCCCACCTCCGGTCCCGGGACCTACTGCTATGGCCCTTAGGCCATAGCAGTAGATTGTGACGCCGGAGTGGTTGTCGGAATACTGAAGTGGGGCAGTAAACAGGCATTCAGCCTCCAGCCATACACTGTATATGGCTGAAGGCTGAATGTCTGTGGGGGAACTGTACTGCACCTAATGTGGGGGACTATACTTCCCTAATGTGGGGGACTATACTGCACCTAATGTGGGGGAACTATACTGCACCTAATGTGGGGAACTATACTGCACCTAATGTGGGGAACTATACTGCCAACCTAATGTGGGGAACTATACTGCACCTAATGTGGGGAACTATACTGTCAACCTAATGTGGGGGAACTGTACTGTACCTAATGTGGGGGAACTGTACTGCACCTAATGTGGAGGAACTGTACTGCACCTAATGTGGGGGAACTAAACTGCACCTAATGTGGGGGAACTGTACTATGCACCTAATGTGGGGGAACTGTACTGCACACCAAACGTGGGGGAACGGTACTAAGCACCTAATGTGGGGAACTGTATTGCACACCAAATGTGGGGGAACTTTACTGCACATCTAATGTGGGCGAACTGTACTGCACCTAATGTGAGGGAACTATACTACACCTAATGTGGGGGAACTGTAGTGCACACCTAACGTGGGGGAACTGTACTGCACACCTAATGTGCGGGGACTTATACTGCACGTAATCTGGGGGAACTACAACCTAATGTGGGGGAACTATACTGCACCTAATGTGGGGGAACTGTCCGGGGGGGGGGGGGGGCATCATAATTAAGTACTTCGTCTTCCAGACAGCCTTAATGTGGCCCTGGGGTGGGGGGAACAGCATTATATTAAGTGGAGGGGACAGGGGTGGGATACAGCAGTGTATTTGAGGGAGCCGGGGGGGGGATCAGCATTGTATAAGGGGGAGGGGTGGATCAGCATTGTAATAGGGGAGATGGGAGGGGGGATCAGCAGTGTATTAGGGGGGGTGGGAGGGGGGATCAGCAGTGTATTAGGGGGGATGGCAGCAGTGTTTTGGGGGGATAGAAGGGGAGGGGGGTCAGCATTGTATTAGGGGGAGGGGGGATCAGCATTGTATTAGGGGGAGAGGGGCTCAGCATTGTATTAGCGGGAGGGTGGATAAGCATTGCATTAGGGGGGATGGGAGGGGGATCAGCAGTGTATTAGGGGGATGGGAGGGGGATCAGCAGTGTATTAGGGGGGATGGGAGAGGAAGGGGGTCAGCATTAGGAGGAGGGGAGGGGAACAGCAGTGTATTAGGGGGGATGGGAGAGGAGGGGAATAGCAGTGTATTAGGGGGAGGGGATCAGCAGTTGGGGGTGTAGAGGAGTGTACATGGGTAACATAGGGGCAGGGCCGGACAGGCCTACCGGGATACCTGGAAATTTCCCGATGGGCCGATTTGAGATGTGGCTGCATTTTTTTGTCCTCCAGCGGCCGCCAGGGCCGGATCATCATTGGCGCTTATGGAGCGTCTGCTCCGGCCCCCGTGCCCGCAGGGGGCACCAGTCACATTAGGGACATCCCTGTGTCCTGAAAAATCTTTTCGGGACACAAGGATGCCCCGGTTACCTCTCTGCGGCCCCACATTAACTTTAAAAACGCAGGGGCCTCCGGGAGGTAGCGCACGCAGGGACGTCACTGATGTCCCGTGCGTGCGCCCATAGTAACAGAGCGGAGCAGTGAGGAGGACGAACGTGCATGGTAAGTGACCAGCGGCACGTCATCTTCAGTGTTCCGACCACCCCACCTCCGGTCCCGGGACCTACTGCTCTGGCCCATAGGCCATAGCAGTAGATTGTGACCCCGGAGTGGTGGTCGGTATAGTGAAGTGGGGCAGTAAACAGGCATAAAGCCTCCAGCCATACACTGTATATGGCTGAAGGCTGAATGTCTGTGGGGGAACTGTACTGCACCTAATGTGGGGGACTATACTGCTCCTAATGTGGGGGACTATACTGCACCTAATGTGGGGAACTATACTGCACCTATGTGGGGAACTATACTGCACCTAATGTGGGGAACTATACTGCACCTAATGTGGGGAACTATACTGCCAACCTAATGTGGGGAACTATACTGCACCTAATGTGGGGAACTATACTGTCAACCTAATGTGGGGGAACTGTACTGTACCTAATGTGGGGGAACTGTACTGCACCTAATGTGGGGGAACTGTACTGCACCTAATGTGGGGGAACTATACTGCCAACCTAATGTGGGGAACTATACTGCACCTAATGTGGGGAACTATACTGTCAACCTAATGTGGGGGAACTGTACCGTACCTAATGTGGGGGAACTGTACTGCACCTAATGTGGGGGAACTGTACTGCACCTAATGTGGGGGAACTATACTGCACCTAATGTGGGGGAACTGTACTAAGCACCTAATGTGGGGGAACTGTATTGCACACCAAATGTGGGGGAACTTTACTGCACATCTAATGTGGTGGAACTGTACTGCACCTAATGTAGGGGAACTATACTACACCTAATGTGGGGGAACTGTACTGCACACCTAATGTGGGGGAACTGTATTGCACACCAAATGTAGGGGAACTGTACTAAGCACCTAATGTGGGGGAACTGTATTGCACACCAAATGTGGGGGAACTTTACTGCACCTAATGTAGGGGAACTATACTACACCTAATGTGGGGGAACTGTACTGCACACCTAATGTGGGGGAACTGTAGTGCACACCTAATGTGAGGGAACTGTACTGCACACCTAATGTGCGGGGACTTGTACTGCCAACCTAATGTGCGGGGACTTATACTGCACTTAATCTGGGGGAACTACAACCTAATGTGGGGGAAGCCTTAATCTAGCCCTGGGGGGAACAGGATTGTATTAAGTGGAGGGGAACAGGGGTGGGATACAGCAGTGTATTGGGGGAGGGGGCAGGGGGGATTAGCATTGTATTAGGGGGAGGGGTGGATCAGCATTGTATTTGGGGAGATGGGAGGGGGGATCAGCAGTATATTAGGGTGGATGGGAGGGGGGATCAGCAGTATATTAGGGGGGATGGCAGCAGTGTTTTGGGGGGATGGAAGGGGAGGGCGGTCAGCATTGTATTAGGAGGAGGGGGTGATCAGTATTGTATTAGGGGGATGGGTAAAAAGCATTGTATTAAGGGAATGGGGGAATCAGCATTGTATTAGGGGGAGGGGGGATCAGCATGGGTGTAGAAGAGTGTAAATGGGTGACGGGTGGGCACAGGGGGTGACAGAGGGGTGGACAGGGGTGACAAAGGGACAGAACAGATGGACATAGGTGACAAGGATGTGTGTGGCAAGTGGGGTAAAGAATGGGGGGAGGGGGAACATGGGTGACAGCGGGGTGGCCAAGGTGGACATGGATGACAGGAGGGTGTACATGGGAGACAAGGGGGTTAGAGGGGTGGACAGGGGTGACAAGGGGGTAAAAGAGGGTGGACAGGAGTGACAAAGGGACAGAGGGGACAATAGGGAATGGACATGGGTGACAGAGAGGTAGACGTGGGCATGGGTGACAGAGAGGTAGACGTGGGGGGGGGGTTGGGGGTTGTCAGAGGGGTGGACGGATATGGTGAACATAGATAACAGGTGTTGGAAAGGGTTGGCCAAGGTAGACAGGGATGACAAGAGGGTGGACTCGGGAGAAAGGGGGGTGGACATGGGGGGGCGGGGGTTAACAGGGTTGAGGGGTGGACAAGGATGACAAGGGGAATAAAAGAGGAGGGCAGAGGGGTAAAACAATTAATAAAATAATTCAACCGCCCCTTTCAAAATTAAAGGGCATACATTCCTATTACATGATTAACTGTTTTATATATTATAAAAAAAATGTGATAAAATATTTTATAAAAAATATTTAAAATGTACAAAATATTTTAAGTTAGAAAAAATCATTTAGATCCCTATGTATTCCTTTATTTATTTATTTTTTGTTCCCTTTTCTTATGCGGTTTCATAATCCCTGAGATAAGTAGTTCTGGCCCTAGAGTGTTATATATATTAGCGTCTGTAGCATGTATAAGGAGCATGTTATCATACTGGTGTCTTTTTACAGATGACTGATGCCCGGTGAGAAGGTGAACCCTCGTCAGCTGCACGAAAGGAACCACGAGACAGGTAATTAATATTTATATTAATTACTGATAACAATCAGGCTAGATGTAAAATCTAGACCTGTAGAGATGTCATAGTCTCTCCCTTATACATGAAGATATATGTGTTGTTAATAAGTATATCATCTATGAACAGCTTCTTATATAACACAACCTTGTCTCAGGTACAGAGATTAGGAACATTTATGATCCTTAGTCCCTGTTTTTTATTTGTAGGAATCCCCTTTATCAATATAGTTTTTTTTTTTATCAGAAAGATTTATTAAGGTTTTTGTTTAGTTTTTGACAAAACATAAAAAACACACATGAACAAATCAAAACAACCCCCCATCCCTTCCCCCCACCCCCAGGAATGACACCTCCCTCCAGGTTCTTATGGCAAATATAAACTAGAGCACCATGTTATAACCCGTGTAGCAGTCACCAAAAAAGAAAAGAAAAGCCTTGGAAGACACATTAGGAGTAGGAGAATATTATACTGGGCTATAAGGGAAGGAAAATAAGAAAAAAAAACATGAAACAAAAGAATCACCACACATTTAGGCCGACACAGAGCAAAGACACATCAATATATGTAAACCAATAAAGGGAGGACACAAAGACCACATCACCCAAGAAAAGAAGCATATCATCAGCATATAGAGCTATGCGTTTATCTTACCAAATTACCCAGGGCCTCCTCCAACTCTCTCAAAGTATGTTCAGGAAGTCTCTCTGGGTCTGCGACAGGGCTGCCACTGGGATAGAGGAAACAAATTGATACACAGTAACATCATCATAAAACTATTTGGAGGAATACGTCTCCTCATAAGAGGAGACTAACACATCAAGAATTTTAGCATCTTCCTGCACCAGAGACCCAGCACCATTGCAGAGACAAAGAATGGCCATGGACTCCTGCTGCACCCGAATCATACGTGCCAGTAAACGGCCAGTGCTTTCCCCACTTTCAAAATATTGCTGCTGCTGAAAAAACCTTTATTATCCGCCATGTGCAGTAGATGTACATACAGTAGAGTGCTCAAAGACTGCCAGCGAACCTGAACAGCACCAGACAGGCTCCCAAGGAACTCCCTCTCAGCAAAAAGCACCTGCCATTGCAACAACTCCTGTATTCCTTGATTCTTCAATTTACATGTGGTAATGTCTCTAATAAACACACCCGGGACAAAAGCCTTCAGAGAATCCCACACTACCCCCAACAAAGCTGAGCCACAATTAATTTCCAGGAAAGATTCAATATCCGCTACCAGGGTGTGACCTATTGTAGGTACCTGAAGCCAGATTGGAATAAAATGCCACAAGGACCCCCTAACTCTAGGACTAGAACTTAAGTTAAGGTGTACATGAATAGGAGAATGATCCGATAAATGACAGGGGAGATATTCCACCAATGCCACCCATGGGAAGATCAGCTCATTACCCAGCACTAAATCAATACGTGACAGAGTACCATGGGAACTAGAGTCGCAGGAATACTGCCTACCTGCAGGATTGCACCAACTCCATAAGTCAACCCACCCAGCTTCCTCTACAAACCTAGTCAGACCGGTAACAGAAGACTCTATAGGGGCCCCTCTACCCCCAAATTAATCTATGGACGGATTCAAAAGATCATTTAAATCTCCTACCAGAAGAAGGGGCACATCTGGCAGGGAAGAGACAAAGGACACCACCCTCCTTACTACATCACTAGAATATGGGGTAGGGATATATATTGCAGCCAATATAAAAGGCACATGGTAAAATTCGCCATAAAGGCACACAAAGCGACCATCAGGGTCAATCAAACTAGAAAAACACTTAATAATAAAGTGTGCAATAAAACTGTATTGCACACCTAATGTGGGGAACTGTACTACACACCTAATGTGCGGGGACTTGTACTGCCAACCTAATGTGCGGTGACTTATACTGCACCTAATCTGGGGGAACTACAACCTAATGTGGGGGAACTATGCTGCACCTAATGTGGGGGAACTGTCGGGGGGGCCATCATAATGAAGTTCTCCGTCTTCCAGACAGCCTTAATGTGGCCCTGGGGTGGGGGGGAACAGCATTGTATTAAGTGGAGGGGACAGGGGTGGGATACAGCAGTGTATTTGGGGGGGCTGGGGGTGGATCAGCATTGTAATAGGGGAGATGGGAGGGGGGATCAGCAGTGTATTAAGGGGGATGGGAGGGGGGATCAGCAGTGTATTAGGGGGGGGTGGCAGCAGTGTTTTGGGGGGATAGAAGGGGAGGGGGGTCAGCATTGTATTAGGGGGAGGGGGATTAGCATTGTATTAGGGGGAGAGGGGCTCAGCATTGTATTAGGGGGAGAGGGGCTCAGCATTGTATTAGGGGGAGGGTGGATCAGCATTGCATTAGGGGGTATGGGAGGGGGATCAGCAGTGTATTAGGGGGATGGGAGGGGGATCAGCAGTGTATTAGGGGGGATGGGAGAGGAAGGGGGTCAGCATTAGGGGGAGGGGAGAGGAACAGCAGTGTATTGGGGATGGGAGAGGAGGGGAATAGCAGTGTATTAGGGGGAGGGGATCAGCAGTATATTAGGGATAGGGGGGTCTGCAGTGTATTTGATTAGGGAGTTAGCATTGTATTAAAACTCAGGAGTGTAGACGAGTGTAGGATCAGGGGTATAGAGGAGTGTACATGGATGATAAAGGGGTGTATGTGGGTGACAGAGGGGTGTTGGGGGTGTAGAGGAGTGTACATGGGTAACATAGGGGCAGGGCCGGACAGGCCTAACGGGATACCGGGAAATTTCCCGATGGGCCGCTTTGAGATGTGGCTGCATTTTTTTGCCCTCCAGCGGCCACCAGGGCCGGATCATCATTGGCGCTTATGGAGCGTCTGCTCTGGCCCCCGTGCCCGCAGAGGGCACCAGTCACATTAGGGACATCCCTGTGTCCTGAAAAATCTTTTCGAGACACAAGGATGCCCCGGTTACCTCTCTGCAGCCCCGCATTAACTTTAAAAACGCAGGGGCCTCGGGGAGGTAGCGCACGCAGGGACGTCACTGATGTCCCGTGCGTGCGCCCATAGTAACAGAGCGGAGCAGTGAGGAGGATGAACGTGCATGGTAAGTGACCAGCGGCACGTCATCTTCAGTGTTCCGACCACCCCACCTCCGGTCCCGGGACCTACTGCTATGGCCCTTAGGCCATAGCAGTAGATTGTGACGCCGGAGTGGTTGTCGGAATACTGAAGTGGGGCAGTAAACAGGCATTCAGCCTCCAGCCATACACTGTATATGGCTGAAGGCTGAATGTCTGTGGGGGAACTGTACTGCACCTAATGTGGGGGACTATACTTCCTAAATGTGGGGGACTATACTGCACCTAATGTGGGGGAACTATACTGCACCTAATGTGGGGAACTATACTGCACCTAATGTGGGGAACTATACTGCCAACCTAATGTGGGGAACTATACTGCACCTAATGTGGGGAACTATACTGTCAACCTAATGTGGGGGAACTGTACTGTACCTAATGTGGGGGAACTGTACTGCACCTAATGTGGAGGAACTGTACTGCACCTAATGTGGGGGAACTAAACTGCACCTAATGTGGGGGAACTGTACTATGCACCTAATGTGGGGGAACTGTACTGCACACCAAACGTGGGGGAACGGTACTAAGCACCTAATGTGGGGAACTGTATTGCACACCAAATGTGGGGGAACTTTACTGCACATCTAATGTGGGCGAACTGTACTGCACCTAATGTGAGGGAACTATACTACACCTAATGTGGGGGAACTGTAGTGCACACCTAACGTGGGGGAACTGTACTGCACACCTAATGTGCGGGGACTTGTACTGCCAACCTTATGTGCGGGGACTTATACTGCACGTAATCTGGGGGAACTACAACCTAATGTGGGGGAACTATACTGCACCTAATGTGGGGGAACTGTCCGGGGGGGGGCATCATAATTAAGTACTCCGTCTTCCAGACAGCCTTAATGTGGCCCTGGGGTGGGGGGAACAGCATTGTATTAAGTGGAGGGGACAGGGGTGGGATACAGCAGTGTATTTGAGGGAGCCGGGGGGGGGATCAGCATTGTATAAGGGGGAGGGGTGGATCAGCATTGTAATAGGGGAGATGGGAGGGGGGATCAGCAGTGTATTAGGGGGGGTGGGAGGGGGGATCAGCAGTGTATTAGGGGGGATGGCAGCAGTGTTTTGGGGGGATAGAAGGGGAGGGGGGTCAGCATTGTATTAGGGGGAGGGGGGATCAGCATTGTATTAGGGGGAGAGGGGCTCAGCATTGTATTAGCGGGAGGGTGGATAAGCATTGCATTAGGGGGGATGGGAGGGGGATCAGCAGTGTATTAGGGGGATGGGAGGGGGATCAGCAGTGTATTAGGGGGGATGGGAGAGGAAGGGGGTCAGCATTAGGAGGAGGGGAGGGGAACAGCAGTGTATTAGGGGGGATGGGAGAGGAGGGGAATAGCAGTGTATTAGGGGGAGGGGATCAGCAGTTGGGGGTGTAGAGGAGTGTACATGGGTAACATAGGGGCAGGGCCGGACAGGCCTACCGGGATACCTGGAAATTTCCCGATGGGCCGCTTTGAGATGTGGCTGCATTTTTTTGTCCTCCAGCGGCCGCCAGGGCCGGATCATCATTGGCGCTTATGGAGCGTCTGCTCCGGCCCCCGTGCCCGCAGGGGGCACCAGTCACATTAGGGACATCCCTGTGTCCTGAAAAATCTTTTCGGGACACAAGGATGCCCCGGTTACCTCTCTGCGGCCCCACATTAACTTTAAAAACGCAGGGGCCTCCGGGAGGTAGCGCACGCAGGGACGTCACTGATGTCCCGTGCGTGCGCCCATAGTAACAGAGCGGAGCAGTGAGGAGGACGAACGTGCATGGTAAGTGACCAGCGGCACGTCATCTTCAGTGTTCCGACCACCCCACCTCCGGTCCCGGGACCTACTGCTCTGGCCCATAGGCCATAGCAGTAGATTGTGACCCCGGAGTGGTGGTCGGTATAGTGAAGTGGGGCAGTAAACAGGCATAAAGCCTCCAGCCATACACTGTATATGGCTGAAGGCTGAATGTCTGTGGGGGAACTGTACTGCACCTAATGTGGGGGACTATACTGCTCCTAATGTGGGGGACTATACTGCACCTAATGTGGGGAACTATACTGCACCTATGTGGGGAACTATACTGCACCTAATGTGGGGAACTATACTGCACCTAATGTGGGGAACTATACTGCCAACCTAATGTGGGGAACTATACTGCACCTAATGTGGGGAACTATACTGTCAACCTAATGTGGGGGAACTGTACTGTACCTAATGTGGGGGAACTGTACTGCACCTAATGTGGGGGAACTGTACTGCACCTAATGTGGGGGAACTATACTGCCAACCTTATGTGGGGAACTATACTGCACCTAATGTGGGGAACTATACTGTCAACCTAATGTGGGGGAACTGTACTGTACCTAATGTGGGGGAACTGTACTGCACCTAATGTGGGGGAACTGTACTGCACCTAATGTGGGGGAACTATACTGCACCTAATGTGGGGGAACTGTACTAAGCACCTAATGTGGGGGAACTGTATTGCACACCAAATGTGGGGGAACTGTACTAAGCACCTAATGTGGGGGAACTGTATTGCACACCAAATGTGGGGGAACTTTACTGCACATCTAATGTGGGGGAACTGTACTGCACCTAATGTAGGGGAACTATACTACACCTAATGTGGGGGAACTGTACTGCACACCTAATGTGGGGGAACTGTATTGCACACCAAATGTAGGGGAACTGTACTAAGCACCTAATGTGGGGGAACTGTATTGCACACCAAATGTGGGGGAACTTTACTGCACCTAATGTAGGGGAACTATACTACACCTAATGTGGGGGAACTGTACTGCACACCTAATGTGGGGGAACTGTAGTGCACACCTAATGTGAGGGAACTGTACTGCACACCTAATGTGCGGGGACTTGTACTGCCAACCTAATGTGCGGGGACTTATACTGCACCTAATCTGGGGGAACTACAACCTAATGTGGGGGAAGCCTTAATCTAGCCCTGGGGGGAACAGGATTGTATTAAGTGGAGGGGGACAGGGGTGGGATACAGCAGTGTATTGGGGGAGGGGGCAGGGGGGATTAGCATTGTATTAGGGGGAGGGGTGGATCAGCATTGTATTTGGGGAGATGGGAGGGGGGATCAGCAGTATATTAGGGTGGATGGGAGGGGGGATCAGCAGTATATTAGGGGGGATGGCAGCAGTGTTTTGGGGGGATGGAAGGGGAGGGCGGTCAGCATTGTATTAGGAGGAGGGGGTGATCAGTATTGTATTAGGGGGATGGGTAAAAAGCATTGTATTAAGGGAATGGGGGAATCAGCATTGTATTAGGGGGAGGGGGGATCAGCATGGGTGTAGAAGAGTGTAAATGGGTGACGGGTGGGCACAGGGGGTGACAGAGGGGTGGACAGGGGTGACAAAGGGACAGAACAGATGGACATAGGTGACAAGGATGTGGCCAGTGGGGTAAAGAATGGGGGGAGGGGGAACATGGGTGACAGCGGGGTGGCCAAGGTGGACATGGATGACAGGAGGGTGTACATGGGAGACAAGGGGGTTAGAGGGGTGGACAGGGGTGACAAGGGGGTAAAAGAGGGTGGACAGGAGTGACAAAGGGACAGAGGGGACAATAGGGAATGGACATGGGTGACAGAGAGGTAGACGTGGGCATGGGTGACAGAGAGGTAGACGTGGGGGGGGGGTTGGGGGTTGTCAGAGGGGTGGACGGATATGGTGAACATAGATAACAGGTGTTGGAAAGGGTTGACCAAGGTAGACAGGGATGACAAGAGGGTGGACTCGGGAGAAAGGGGGGTGGACATGGGGGGGGGCGGGGGTTAACAGGGGTGAGGGGTGGACATGGATGACAAGGGGAATAAAAGAGCAGGGCAGAGGGGTAAAACAATTAATAAAATAATTCAACCGCCCCTTTCAAAATTAAAGGGCATACATTCCTATTACATGATTGACTGTTTTATATATTATAAAAAAATGTGATAAAATATTTTATAAAAAATATTTAAAATGTACAAAATATTTTAAGTTAGAAAAAATCATTTAGATCCCTATGTATTCCTTTATTTATTTATTTTTTGTTCCCTTTTCTTATGCGGTTTCATAATCCCTGAGATAAGTAGTTCTGGCCCTAGAGTGTTATATATATTAGCGTCTGTAGCATGTATAAGGAGCATGTTATCATACTGGTGTCTTTTTACAGATGACTGATGCCCGGTGAGAAGGTGAACCCTCGTCAGCTGCACGAAAGGAACCACGAGACAGGTAATTAATATTTATATTAATTACTGATAACAATCAGGCTAGATGTAAAATCTAGACCTGTAGAGATGTCATAGTCTCTCCCTTATACATGAAGATATATGTGTTGTTAATAAGTATATCATCTATGAACAGCTTCTTATATAACACAACCTTGTCTCAGGTACAGAGATTAGGAACATTTATGATCCTTAGTCCCTGTTTTTTATTTGTAGGAATCCCCTTTATCAATATAGTTTTTTTTTTTATCAGAAAGATTTATTAAGGTTTTTGTTTAGTTTTTGACAAAACATAAAAAACACACATGAACAATTCAAAACAACCCCCCATCCCTTCCCCCCACCCCCAGGAATGACACCTCCCTCCAGGTTCTTATGGCAAATATAAACTAGAGCACCATGTTATAACCCGTGTAGCAGTCACCAAAAAAGAAAAGAAAAGCCTTGGAAGACACATTAGGAGTAGGAGAATATTATACTGGGCTATAAGGGAAGGAAAATAAGAAAAAAAAAATGAAACAAAAGAATCACCACACATTTAGGCCGACACAGAGCAAAGACACATCAATATATGTAAACCAATAAAGGGAGGACACAAAGACCACATCACCCAAGAAAAGAAGCATATCATCAGCATATAGAGCTATGCGTTTATCTTACCAAATTACCCAGGGCCTCCTCCAACTCTCTCAAAGTATGTTCAGGAAGTCTCTCTGGGTCTGCGACAGGGCTGCCACTGGGATAGAGGAAACAAATTGATACACAGTAACATCATCATAAAACTATTTGGAGGAATACGTCTCCTCATAAGAGGAGACTAACACATCAAGAATTTTAGCATCTTCCTGCACCAGAGACCCAGCACCATTGCAGAGACAAAGAATGGCCATGGACTCCTGCTGCACCCGAATCATACGTGCCAGTAAACGGCCAGTGCTTTCCCCACTTTCAAAATATTGCTGCTGCTGAAAAAACCTTTATTATCCGCCATGTGCAGTAGATGTACATACAGTAGAGTGCTCAAAGACTGCCAGCGAACCTGAACAGCACCAGACAGGCTCCCAAGGAACTCCCTCTCAGCAAAAAGCACCTGCCATTGCAACAACTCCTGTATTCCTTGATTCTTCAATTTACATGTGGTAATGTCTCTAATAAACACACCCGGGACAAAAGCCTTCAGAGAATCCCACACTACCCCCAACAAAGCTGAGCCACAATTAATTTCCAGGAAAGATTCAATATCCGCTACCAGGGTGTGACCTATTGTAGGTACCTGAAGCCAGATTGGAATAAAATGCCACAAGGACCCCCTAACTCTAGGACTAGAACTTAAGTTAAGGTGTACATGAATAGGAGAATGATCCGATAAATGACAGGGGAGATATTCCACCAACGCCACCCATGGGAAGATCAGCTCATTACCCAGCACTAAATCAATACGTGACAGAGTACCATGGGAACTAGAGTCGCAGGAATACTGCCTACCTGCAGGATTGCACCAACTCCATAAGTCAACCCACCCAGCTTCCTCTACAAACCTAGTCAGACCGGTAACAGAAGACTCTATAGGGGCCCCTCTACCCCCAAATTAATCTATGGACGGATTCAAAAGATCATTTAAATCTCCTACCAGAAGAAGGGGCACATCTGGCAGGGAAGAGACAAAGGACACCACCCTCCTTACTACATCACTAGAATATGGGGTAGGGATATATATTGCAGCCAATATAAAAGGCACATGGTAAAATTCGCCATAAAGGCACACAAAGCGACCATCAGGGTCAATCAAACTAGAAAAACACTTAATAATAAAGTGTGCAATAAAACTGTATTGCACACCTAATGTGGGGAACTGTACTACACACCTAATGTGCGGGGACTTGTACTGCCAACCTAATGTGCGGTGACTTATACTGCACCTAATCTGGGGGAACTACAACCTAATGTGGGGGAACTATGCTGCACCTAATGTGGGGGAACTGTCGGGGGGGCCATCATAATGAAGTTCTCCGTCTTCCAGACAGCCTTAATGTGGCCCTGGGGTGGGGGGGAACAGCATTGTATTAAGTGGAGGGGACAGGGGTGGGATACAGCAGTGTATTTGGGGGGGCTGGGGGTGGATCAGCATTGTAATAGGGGAGATGGGAGGGGGGATCAGCAGTGTATTAAGGGGGATGGGAGGGGGGATCAACAGTGTATTAGGGGGGGGTGGCAGCAGTGTTTTGGGGGGATAGAAGGGGAGGGGGGTCAGCATTGTATTAGGGGGAGGGGGATTAGCATTGTATTAGGGGGAGAGGGGCTCAGCATTGTATTAGGGGGAGAGGGGCTCAGCATTGTATTAGGGGGAGAGGGGCTCAGCATTGTATTAGGGGGAGGGTGGATCAGCATTGCATTAGGGGGGATGGGAGGGGGATCAGCAGTGTATTAGGGGGATGGGAGGGGGATCAGCAGTGTATTAGGGGGGATGGGAGAGGAAGGGGGTCAGCATTAGGGGGAGGGGAGAGGAACAGCAGTGTATTGGGGATGGGAGAGGAGGGGAATAGCAGTGTATTAGGGGGAGGGGATCAGCAGTATATTAGGGATAGGGGGGTCTGCAGTGTATTTGATTAGGGAGTTAGCATTGTATTAAAACTCAGGAGTGTAGACGAGTGTAGGATCAGGGGTATAGAGGAGTGTACATGGATGATAAAGGGGTGTATGTGGGTGACAGAGGGGTGTTGGGGGTGTAGAGGAGTGTACATGGGTAACATAGGGGCAGGGCCGGACAGGCCTAACGGGATACCGGGAAATTTCCCGATGGGCCGCTTTGAGATGTGGCTGCATTTTTTTGCCCTCCAGCGGCCACCAGGGCCGGATCATCATTGGCGCTTATGGAGCGTCTGCTCTGGCCCCCGTGCCCGCAGAGGGCACCAGTCACATTAGGGACATCCCTGTGTCCTGAAAAATCTTTTCGGGACACAAGGATGCCCCGGTTACCTCTCTGCAGCCCCGCATTAACTTTAAAAACGCAGGGGCCTCGGGGAGGTAGCGCACGCAGGGACGTCACTGATGTCCCGTGCGTGCGCCCATAGTAACAGAGCGGAGCAGTGAGGAGGATGAACGTGCATGGTAAGTGACCAGCGGCACGTCATCTTCAGTGTTCCGACCACCCCACCTCCGGTCCCGGGACCTACTGCTATGGCCCTTAGGCCATAGCAGTAGATTGTGACGCCGGAGTGGTTGTCGGAATACTGAAGTGGGGCAGTAAACAGGCATTCAGCCTCCAGCCATACACTGTATATGGCTGAAGGCTGAATGTCTGTGGGGGAACTGTACTGCACCTAATGTGGGGGACTATACTTCCTAAATGTGGGGGACTATACTGCACCTAATGTGGGGGAACTATACTGCACCTAATGTGGGGAACTATACTGCACCTAATGTGGGGAACTATACTGCCAACCTAATGTGGGGAACTATACTGCACCTAATGTGGGGAACTATACTGTCAACCTAATGTGGGGGAACTGTACTGTACCTAATGTGGGGGAACTGTACTGCACCTAATGTGGAGGAACTGTACTGCACCTAATGTGGGGGAACTAAACTGCACCTAATGTGGGGGAACTGTACTATGCACCTAATGTGGGGGAACTGTACTGCACACCAAACGTGGGGGAACGGTACTAAGCACCTAATGTGGGGAACTTTACTGCACATCTAATGTGGGCGAACTGTACTGCACCTAATGTGAGGGAACTATACTACACCTAATGTGGGGGAACTGTAGTGCACACCTAACGTGGGGGAACTGTACTGCACACCTAATGTGCGGGGACTTGTACTGCCAACCTTATGTGCGGGGACTTATACTGCACGTAATCTGGGGGAACTACAACCTAATGTGGGGGAACTATACTGCACCTAATGTGGGGGAACTGTCCGGGGGGGGGCATCATAATTAAGTACTCCGTCTTCCAGACAGCCTTAATGTGGCCCTGGGGTGGGGGGAACAGCATTGTATTAAGTGGAGGGGACAGGGGTGGGATACAGCAGTGTATTTGAGGGAGCCGGGGGGGGGATCAGCATTGTATAAGGGGGAGGGGTGGATCAGCATTGTAATAGGGGAGATGGGAGGGGGGATCAGCAGTGTATTAGGGGGGGTGGGAGGGGGGATCAGCAGTGTATTAGGGGGGATGGCAGCAGTGTTTTGGGGGGATAGAAGGGGAGGGGGGTCAGCATTGTCTTAGGGGGAGGAGTGATCAGCATTGTATTAGGGGGAGAGGGGCTCAGCATTGTATTAGCGGGAGGGTGGATAAGCATTGCATTAGGGGGAATGGGAGGGGGATCAGCAGTGTATTAGGGGGATGGGAGGGGGATCAGCAGTGTATTAGGGGGGATGGGAGAGGAAGGGGGTCAGCATTAGGAGGAGGGGAGGGGAACAGCAGTGTATTAGGGGGGATGGGAGAGGAGGGGAATAGCAGTGTATTAGGGGGAGGGGATCAGCAGTTGGGGGTGTAGAGGAGTGTACATGGGTAACATAGGGGCAGGGCCGGACAGGCCTACCGGGATACCTGGAAATTTCCCGATGGGCCGCTTTGAGATGTGGCTGCATTTTTTTGTCCTCCAGCGGCCGCCAGGGCCGGATCATCATTGGCGCTTATGGAGCGTCTGCTCCGGCCCCCGTGCCCGCAGGGGGCACCAGTCACATTAGGGACATCCCTGTGTCCTGAAAAATCTTTTCGGGACACAAGGATGCCCCGGTTACCTCTCTGCGGCCCCACATTAACTTTAAAAACGCAGGGGCCTCCGGGAGGTAGCGCACGCAGGGACGTCACTGATGTCCCGTGCGTGCGCCCATAGTAACAGAGCGGAGCAGTGAGGAGGACGAACGTGCATGGTAAGTGACCAGCGGCACGTCATCTTCAGTGTTCCGACCACCCCACCTCCGGTCCCGGGACCTACTGCTCTGGCCCATAGGCCATAGCAGTAGATTGTGACCCCGGAGTGGTGGTCGGTATAGTGAAGTGGGGCAGTAAACAGGCATAAAGCCTCCAGCCATACACTGTATATGGCTGAAGGCTGAATGTCTGTGGGGGAACTGTACTGCACCTAATGTGGGGGACTATACTGCTCCTAATGTGGGGGACTATACTGCACCTAATGTGGGGAACTATACTGCACCTATGTGGGGAACTATACTGCACCTAATGTGGGGAACTATACTGCACCTAATGTGGGGAACTATACTGCCAACCTAATGTGGGGAACTATACTGCACCTAATGTGGGGAACTATACTGTCAACCTAATGTGGGGGAACTGTACTGTACCTAATGTGGGGGAACTGTACTGCACCTAATGTGGGGGAACTGTACTGCACCTAATGTGGGGGAACTATACTGCCAACCTTATGTGGGGAACTATACTGCACCTAATGTGGGGAACTATACTGTCAACCTAATGTGGGGGAACTGTACTGTACCTAATGTGGGGGAACTGTACTGCACCTAATGTGGGGGAACTGTACTGCACCTAATGTGGGGGAACTATACTGCACCTAATGTGGGGGAACTGTACTAAGCACCTAATGTGGGGGAACTGTATTGCACACCAAATGTGGGGGAACTGTACTAAGCACCTAATGTGGGGGAACTGTATTGCACACCAAATGTGGGGGAACTTTACTGCACATCTAATGTGGGGGAACTGTACTGCACCTAATGTAGGGGAACTATACTACACCTAATGTGGGGGAACTGTACTGCACACCTAATGTGGGGGAACTGTATTACACACCAAATGTAGGGGAACTGTACTAAGCACCTAATGTGGGGGAACTGTATTGCACACCAAATGTGGGGGAACTTTACTGCACCTAATGTAGGGGAACTATACTACACCTAATGTGGGGGAACTGTACTGCACACCTAATGTGGGGGAACTGTAGTGCACACCTAATGTGAGGGAACTGTACTGCACACCTAATGTGCGGGGACTTGTACTGCCAACCTTATGTGCGGGGACTTATACTGCACGTAATCTGGGGGAACTACAACCTAATGTGGGGGAACTATACTGCACCTAATGTGGGGGAACTGTCCGGGGGGGGGCATCATAATTAAGTACTCCGTCTTCCAGACAGCCTTAATGTGGCCCTGGGGTGGGGGGAACAGCATTGTATTAAGTGGAGGGGACAGGGGTGGGATACAGCAGTGTATTTGAGGGAGCCGGGGGGGGGATCAGCATTGTATAAGGGGGAGGGGTGGATCAGCATTGTAATAGGGGAGATGGGAGGGGGGATCAGCAGTGTATTAGGGGGGGTGGGAGGGGGGATCAGCAGTGTATTAGGGGGGATGGCAGCAGTGTTTTGGGGGGATAGAAGGGGAGGGGGGTCAGCATTGTCTTAGGGGGAGGAGTGATCAGCATTGTATTAGGGGGAGAGGGGCTCAGCATTGTATTAGCGGGAGGGTGGATAAGCATTGCATTAGGGGGAATGGGAGGGGGATCAGCAGTGTATTAGGGGGATGGGAGGGGGATCAGCAGTGTATTAGGGGGGATGGGAGAGGAAGGGGGTCAGCATTAGGAGGAGGGGAGGGGAACAGCAGTGTATTAGGGGGGATGGGAGAGGAGGGGAATAGCAGTGTATTAGGGGGAGGGGATCAGCAGTTGGGGGTGTAGAGGAGTGTACATGGGTAACATAGGGGCAGGGCCGGACAGGCCTACCGGGATACCTGGAAATTTCCCGATGGGCCGCTTTGAGATGTGGCTGCATTTTTTTGTCCTCCAGCGGCCGCCAGGGCCGGATCATCATTGGCGCTTATGGAGCGTCTGCTCCGGCCCCCGTGCCCGCAGGGGGCACCAGTCACATTAGGGACATCCCTGTGTCCTGAAAAATCTTTTCGGGACACAAGGATGCCCCGGTTACCTCTCTGCGGCCCCACATTAACTTTAAAAACGCAGGGGCCTCCGGGAGGTAGCGCACGCAGGGACGTCACTGATGTCCCGTGCGTGCGCCCATAGTAACAGAGCGGAGCAGTGAGGAGGACGAACGTGCATGGTAAGTGACCAGCGGCACGTCATCTTCAGTGTTCCGACCACCCCACCTCCGGTCCCGGGACCTACTGCTCTGGCCCATAGGCCATAGCAGTAGATTGTGACCCCGGAGTGGTGGTCGGTATAGTGAAGTGGGGCAGTAAACAGGCATAAAGCCTCCAGCCATACACTGTATATGGCTGAAGGCTGAATGTCTGTGGGGGAACTGTACTGCACCTAATGTGGGGGACTATACTGCTCCTAATGTGGGGGACTATACTGCACCTAATGTGGGGAACTATACTGCACCTATGTGGGGAACTATACTGCACCTAATGTGGGGAACTATACTGCACCTAATGTGGGGAACTATACTGCCAACCTAATGTGGGGAACTATACTGCACCTAATGTGGGGAACTATACTGTCAACCTAATGTGGGGGAACTGTACTGTACCTAATGTGGGGGAACTGTACTGCACCTAATGTGGGGGAACTGTACTGCACCTAATGTGGGGGAACTATACTGCCAACCTTATGTGGGGAACTATACTGCACCTAATGTGGGGAACTATACTGTCAACCTAATGTGGGGGAACTGTACTGTACCTAATGTGGGGGAACTGTACTGCACCTAATGTGGGGGAACTGTACTGCACCTAATGTGGGGGAACTATACTGCACCTAATGTGGGGGAACTGTACTAAGCACCTAATGTGGGGGAACTGTATTGCACACCAAATGTGGGGGAACTGTACTAAGCACCTAATGTGGGGGAACTGTATTGCACACCAAATGTGGGGGAACTTTACTGCACATCTAATGTGGGGGAACTGTACTGCACCTAATGTAGGGGAACTATACTACACCTAATGTGGGGGAACTGTACTGCACACCTAATGTGGGGGAACTGTATTACACACCAAATGTAGGGGAACTGTACTAAGCACCTAATGTGGGGGAACTGTATTGCACACCAAATGTGGGGGAACTTTACTGCACCTAATGTAGGGGAACTATACTACACCTAATGTGGGGGAACTGTACTGCACACCTAATGTGGGGGAACTGTAGTGCACACCTAATGTGAGGGAACTGTACTGCACACCTAATGTGCGGGGACTTGTACTGCCAACCTAATGTGCGGGGACTTATACTGCACCTAATCTGGGGGAACTACAACCTAATGTGGGGGAAGCCTTAATCTAGCCCTGGGGGGAACAGGATTGTATTAAGTGGAGGGGGACAGGGGTGGGATACAGCAGTGTATTGGGGGAGGGGGCAGGGGGGATTAGCATTGTATTAGGGGGAGGGGTGGATCAGCATTGTATTTGGGGAGATGGGAGGGGGGATCAGCAGTATATTAGGGTGGATGGGAGGGGGGATCAGCAGTATATTAGGGGGGATGGCAGCAGTGTTTTGGGGGGATGGAAGGGGAGGGCGGTCAGCATTGTATTAGGAGGAGGGGGTGATCAGTATTGTATTAGGGGGATGGGTAAAAAGCATTGTATTAAGGGAATGGGGGAATCAGCATTGTATTAGGGGGAGGGGGGATCAGCATGGGTGTAGAAGAGTGTAAATGGGTGACGGGTGGGCACAGGGGGTGACAGAGGGGTGGACAGGGGTGACAAAGGGACAGAACAGATGGACATAGGTGACAAGGATGTGGCCAGTGGGGTAAAGAATGGGGGGAGGGGGAACATGGGTGACAGCGGGGTGGCCAAGGTGGACATGGATGACAGGAGGGTGTACATGGGAGACAAGGGGGTTAGAGGGGTGGACAGGGGTGACAAGGGGGTAAAAGAGGGTGGACAGGAGTGACAAAGGGACAGAGGGGACAATAGGGAATGGACATGGGTGACAGAGAGGTAGACGTGGGCATGGGTGACAGAGAGGTAGACGTGGGGGGGGGTTGGGGGTTGTCAGAGGGGTGGACGGATATGGTGAACATAGATAACAGGTGTTGGAAAGGGTTGACCAAGGTAGACAGGGATGACAAGAGGGTGGACTCGGGAGAAAGGGGGGTGGACATGGGGGGGGCGGGGGTTAACAGGGGTGAGGGGTGGACATGGATGACAAGGGGAATAAAAGAGCAGGGCAGAGGGGTAAAACAATTAATAAAATAATTCAACCGCCCCTTTCAAAATTAAAGGGCATACATTCCTATTACATGATTGACTGTTTTATATATTATAAAAAAATGTGATAAAATATTTTATAAAAAATATTTAAAATGTACAAAATATTTTAAGTTAGAAAAAATCATTTAGATCCCTATGTATTCCTTTATTTATTTATTTTTTGTTCCCTTTTCTTATGCGGTTTCATAATCCCTGAGATAAGTAGTTCTGGCCCTAGAGTGTTATATATATTAGCGTCTGTAGCATGTATAAGGAGCATGTTATCATACTGGTGTCTTTTTACAGATGACTGATGCCCGGTGAGAAGGTGAACCCTCGTCAGCTGCACGAAAGGAACCACGAGACAGGTAATTAATATTTATATTAATTACTGATAACAATCAGGCTAGATGTAAAATCTAGACCTGTAGAGATGTCATAGTCTCTCCCTTATACATGAAGATATATGTGTTGTTAATAAGTATATCATCTATGAACAGCTTCTTATATAACACAACCTTGTCTCAGGTACAGAGATTAGGAACATTTATGATCCTTAGTCCCTGTTTTTTATTTGTAGGAATCCCCTTTATCAATATAGTTTTTTTTTTTATCAGAAAGATTTATTAAGGTTTTTGTTTAGTTTTTGACAAAACATAAAAAACACACATGAACAAATCAAAACAACCCCCCATCCCTTCCCCCCACCCCCAGGAATGACACCTCCCTCCAGGTTCTTATGGCAAATATAAACTAGAGCACCATGTTATAACCCGTGTAGCAGTCACCAAAAAAGAAAAGAAAAGCCTTGGAAGACACATTAGGAGTAGGAGAATATTATACTGGGCTATAAGGGAAGGAAAATAAGAAAAAAAAAATGAAACAAAAGAATCACCACACATTTAGGCCGACACAGAGCAAAGACACATCAATATATGTAAACCAATAAAGGGAGGACACAAAGACCACATCACCCAAGAAAAGAAGCATATCATCAGCATATAGAGCTATGCGTTTATCTTACCAAATTACCCAGGGCCTCCTCCAACTCTCTCAAAGTATGTTCAGGAAGTCTCTCTGGGTCTGCGACAGGGCTGCCACTGGGATAGAGGAAACAAATTGATACACAGTAACATCATCATAAAACTATTTGGAGGAATACGTCTCCTCATAAGAGGAGACTAACACATCAAGAATTTTAGCATCTTCCTGCACCAGAGACCCAGCACCATTGCAGAGACAAAGAATGGCCATGGACTCCTGCTGCACCCGAATCATACGTGCCAGTAAACGGCCAGTGCTTTCCCCACTTTCAAAATATTGCTGCTGCTGAAAAAACCTTTATTATCCGCCATGTGCAGTAGATGTACATACAGTAGAGTGCTCAAAGACTGCCAGCGAACCTGAACAGCACCAGACAGGCTCCCAAGGAACTCCCTCTCAGCAAAAAGCACCTGCCATTGCAACAACTCCTGTATTCCTTGATTCTTCAATTTACATGTGGTAATGTCTCTAATAAACACACCCGGGACAAAAGCCTTCAGAGAATCCCACACTACCCCCAACAAAGCTGAGCCACAATTAATTTCCAGGAAAGATTCAATATCCGCTACCAGGGTGTGACCTATTGTAGGTACCTGAAGCCAGATTGGAATAAAATGCCACAAGGATCCCCTAACTCTAGGACTAGAACTTAAGTTAAGGTGTACATGAATAGGAGAATGATCCGATAAATGACAGGGGAGATATTCCACCAACGCCACCCATGGGAAGATCAGCTCATTACCCAGCACTAAATCAATACGTGACAGAGTACCATGGGAACTAGAGTCGCAGGAATACTGCCTACCTGCAGGATTGCACCAACTCCATAAGTCAACCCACCCAGCTTCCTCTACAAACCTAGTCAGACCGGTAACAGAAGACTCTATAGGGGCCCCTCTACCCCCAAATTAATCTATGGACGGATTCAAAAGATCATTTAAATCTCCTACCAGAAGAAGGGGCACATCTGGCAGGGAAGAGACAAAGGACACCACCCTCCTTACTACATCACTAGAATATGGGGTAGGGATATATATTGCAGCCAATATAAAAGGCACATGGTAAAATTCGCCATAAAGGCACACAAAGCGACCATCAGGGTCAATCAAACTAGAAAAACACTTAATAATAAAGTGTGCAATAAAACTGTATTGCACACCTAATGTGGGGAACTGTACTACACACCTAATGTGCGGGGACTTGTACTGCCAACCTAATGTGCGGTGACTTATACTGCACCTAATCTGGGGGAACTACAACCTAATGTGGGGGAACTATGCTGCACCTAATGTGGGGGAACTGTCGGGGGGGGCCATCATAATGAAGTTCTCCGTCTTCCAGACAGCCTTAATGTGGCCCTGGGGTGGGGGGGAACAGCATTGTATTAAGTGGAGGGGACAGGGGTGGGATACAGCAGTGTATTTGGGGGGGCTGGGGGGGGATCAGCATTGTATAAGGGGGAGGGGTGGATCAGCATTGTAATAGGGGAGATGGGAGGGGGGATCAGCAGTGTATTAAGGGGGATGGGAGGGGGGATCAGCAGTGTATTAGGGGGGGGTGGCAGCAGTGTTTTGGGGGGATAGAAGGGGAGGGGGGTCAGCATTGTATTAGGGGGAGGGGGATTAGCATTGTATTAGGGGGAGAGGGGCTCAGCATTGTATTAGGGGGAGAGGGGCTCAGCATTGTATTAGGGGGAGGGTGGATCAGCATTGCATTAGGGGGTATGGGAGGGGGATCAGCAGTGTATTAGGGGGATGGGAGGGGGATCAGCAGTGTATTAGGGGGGATGGGAGAGGAAGGGGGTCAGCATTAGGGGGAGGGGAGAGGAACAGCAGTGTATTGGGGATGGGAGAGGAGGGGAATAGCAGTGTATTAGGGGGAGGGGATCAGCAGTATATTAGGGATAGGGGGGTCTGCAGTGTATTTGATTAGGGAGTTAGCATTGTATTAAAACTCAGGAGTGTAGACGAGTGTAGGATCAGGGGTATAGAGGAGTGTACATGGATGATAAAGGGGTGTATGTGGGTGACAGAGGGGTGTTGGGGGTGTAGAGGAGTGTACATGGGTAACATAGGGGCAGGGCCGGACAGGCCTAACGGGATACCGGGAAATTTCCCGATGGGCCGCTTTGAGATGTGGCTGCATTTTTTTGCCCTCCAGCGGCCACCAGGGCCGGATCATCATTGGCGCTTATGGAGCGTCTGCTCTGGCCCCCGTGCCCGCAGAGGGCACCAGTCACATTAGGGACATCCCTGTGTCCTGAAAAATCTTTTCGGGACACAAGGATGCCCCGGTTACCTCTCTGCAGCCCCGCATTAACTTTAAAAACGCAGGGGCCTCGGGGAGGTAGCGCACGCAGGGACGTCACTGATGTCCCGTGCGTGCGCCCATAGTAACAGAGCGGAGCAGTGAGGAGGATGAACGTGCATGGTAAGTGACCAGCGGCACGTCATCTTCAGTGTTCCGACCACCCCACCTCCGGTCCCGGGACCTACTGCTATGGCCCTTAGGCCATAGCAGTAGATTGTGACGCCGGAGTGGTTGTCGGAATACTGAAGTGGGGCAGTAAACAGGCATTCAGCCTCCAGCCATACACTGTATATGGCTGAAGGCTGAATGTCTGTGGGGGAACTGTACTGCACCTAATGTGGGGGACTATACTTCCTAAATGTGGGGGACTATACTGCACCTAATGTGGGGGAACTATACTGCACCTAATGTGGGGAACTATACTGCACCTAATGTGGGGAACTATACTGCCAACCTAATGTGGGGAACTATACTGCACCTAATGTGGGGAACTATACTGTCAACCTAATGTGGGGGAACTGTACTGTACCTAATGTGGGGGAACTGTACTGCACCTAATGTGGAGGAACTGTACTGCACCTAATGTGGGGGAACTAAACTGCACCTAATGTGGGGGAACTGTACTATGCACCTAATGTGGGGGAACTGTACTGCACACCAAACGTGGGGGAACGGTACTAAGCACCTAATGTGGGGAACTGTATTGCACACCAAATGTGGGGGAACTTTACTGCACATCTAATGTGGGCGAACTGTACTGCACCTAATGTGAGGGAACTATACTACACCTAATGTGGGGGAACTGTAGTGCACACCTAACGTGGGGGAACTGTACTGCACACCTAATGTGCGGGGACTTGTACTGCCAACCTTATGTGCGGGGACTTATACTGCACGTAATCTGGGGGAACTACAACCTAATGTGGGGGAACTATACTGCACCTAATGTGGGGGAACTGTCCGGGGGGGGGCATCATAATTAAGTACTCCGTCTTCCAGACAGCCTTAATGTGGCCCTGGGGTGGGGGGAACAGCATTGTATTAAGTGGAGGGGACAGGGGTGGGATACAGCAGTGTATTTGAGGGAGCCGGGGGGGGGATCAGCATTGTATAAGGGGGAGGGGTGGATCAGCATTGTAATAGGGGAGATGGGAGGGGGGATCAGCAGTGTATTAGGGGGGGTGGGAGGGGGGATCAGCAGTGTATTAGGGGGGATGGCAGCAGTGTTTTGGGGGGATAGAAGGGGAGGGGGGTCAGCATTGTATTAGGGGGAGGGGGGATCAGCATTGTATTAGGGGGAGAGGGGCTCAGCATTGTATTAGGGAGGGTGGATAAGCATTGCATTAGGGGGGATGGGAGGGGGATCAGCAGTGTATTAGGGGGATGGGAGGGGGATCAGCAGTGTATTAGGGGGGATGGGAGAGGAAGGGGGTCAGCATTAGGAGGAGGGGAGGGGAACAGCAGTGTATTAGGGGGGATGGGAGAGGAGGGGAATAGCAGTGTATTAGGGGGGAGGGGATCAGCAGTTGGGGGTGTAGAGGAGTGTACATGGGTAACATAGGGGCAGGGCCGGACAGGCCTACCGGGATACCTGGAAATTTCCCGATGGGCCGCTTTGAGATGTGGCTGCATTTTTTTGTCCTCCAGCGGCCGCCAGGGCCGGATCATCATTGGCGCTTATGGAGCGTCTGCTCCGGCCCCCGTGCCCGCAGGGGGCACCAGTCACATTAGGGACATCCCTGTGTCCTGAAAAATCTTTTCGGGACACAAGGATGCCCCGGTTACCTCTCTGCGGCCCCACATTAACTTTAAAAACGCAGGGGCCTCCGGGAGGTAGCGCACGCAGGGACGTCACTGATGTCCCGTGCGTGCGCCCATAGTAACAGAGCGGAGCAGTGAGGAGGACGAACGTGCATGGTAAGTGACCAGCGGCACGTCATCTTCAGTGTTCCGACCACCCCACCTCCGGTCCCGGGACCTACTGCTCTGGCCCATAGGCCATAGCAGTAGATTGTGACCCCGGAGTGGTGGTCGGTATAGTGAAGTGGGGCAGTAAACAGGCATAAAGCCTCCAGCCATACACTGTATATGGCTGAAGGCTGAATGTCTGTGGGGGGAACTGTACTGCACCTAATGTGGGGGACTATACTGCTCCTAATGTGGGGGACTATACTGCACCTAATGTGGGGAACTATACTGCACCTATGTGGGGAACTATACTGCACCTAATGTGGGGAACTATACTGCACCTAATGTGGGGAACTATACTGCCAACCTAATGTGGGGAACTATACTGCACCTAATGTGGGGAACTATACTGTCAACCTAATGTGGGGGAACTGTACTGTACCTAATGTGGGGGAACTGTACTGCACCTAATGTGGGGGAACTGTACTGCACCTAATGTGGGGGAACTATACTGCCAACCTTATGTGGGGAACTATACTGCACCTAATGTGGGGAACTATACTGTCAACCTAATGTGGGGGAACTGTACTGTACCTAATGTGGGGGAACTGTACTGCACCTAATGTGGGGGAACTGTACTGCACCTAATGTGGGGGAACTATACTGCACCTAATGTGGGGGAACTGTACTAAGCACCTAATGTGGGGGAACTGTATTGCACACCAAATGTGGGGGAACTGTACAAGCACCTAATGTGGGGGGAACTGTATTGCACACCAAATGTGGGGGAACTTTACTGCACATCTAATGTGGGGGAACTGTACTGCACCTAATGTAGGGGAACTATACTACACCTAATGTGGGGGAACTGTACTGCACACCTAATGTGGGGGAACTGTATTGCACACCAAATGTAGGGGAACTGTACTAAGCACCTAATGTGGGGGAACTGTATTGCACACCAAATGTGGGGGAACTTTACTGCACCTAATGTAGGGGAACTATACTACACCTAATGTGGGGGAACTGTACTGCACACCTAATGTGGGGGAACTGTAGTGCACACCTAATGTGAGGGAACTGTACTGCACACCTAATGTGCGGGGACTTGTACTGCCAACCTAATGTGCGGGGACTTATACTGCACCTAATCTGGGGGAACTACAACCTAATGTGGGGGAAGCCTTAATCTAGCCCTGGGGGGAACAGGATTGTATTAAGTGGAGGGGGACAGGGGTGGGATACAGCAGTGTATTGGGGGAGGGGGCAGGGGGGATTAGCATTGTATTAGGGGGAGGGGTGGATCAGCATTGTATTTGGGGAGATGGGAGGGGGGATCAGCAGTATATTAGGGTGGATGGGAGGGGGGATCAGCAGTATATTAGGGGGGATGGCAGCAGTGTTTTGGGGGGATGGAAGGGGAGGGCGGTCAGCATTGTATTAGGAGGAGGGGGTGATCAGTATTGTATTAGGGGGATGGGTAAAAAGCATTGTATTAAGGGAATGGGGGAATCAGCATTGTATTAGGGGGAGGGGGGATCAGCATGGGTGTAGAAGAGTGTAAATGGGTGACGGGTGGGCACAGGGGGTGACAGAGGGGTGGACAGGGGTGACAAAGGGACAGAACAGATGGACATAGGTGACAAGGATGTGGCCAGTGGGGTAAAGAATGGGGGGAGGGGGAACATGGGTGACAGCGGGGTGGCCAAGGTGGACATGGATGACAGGAGGGTGTACATGGGAGACAAGGGGGTTAGAGGGGTGGACAGGGGTGACAAGGGGGTAAAAGAGGGTGGACAGGAGTGACAAAGGGACAGAGGGGACAATAGGGAATGGACATGGGTGACAGAGAGGTAGACGTGGGCATGGGTGACAGAGAGGTAGACGTGGGGGGGGGGTTGGGGGTTGTCAGAGGGGTGGACGGATATGGTGAACATAGATAACAGGTGTTGGAAAGGGTTGGCCAAGGTAGACAGGGATGACAAGAGGGTGGACTCGGGAGAAAGGGGGGTGGACATGGGGGGGGCGGGGGTTAACAGGGGTGAGGGGTGGACATGGATGACAAGGGGAATAAAAGAGCAGGGCAGAGGGGTAAAACAATTAATAAAATAATTCAACCGCCCCTTTCAAAATTAAAGGGCATACATTCCTATTACATGATTGACTGTTTTATATATTATAAAAAAATGTGATAAAATATTTTATAAAAAATATTTAAAATGTACAAAATATTTTAAGTTAGAAAAAATCATTTAGATCCCTATGTATTCCTTTATTTATTTATTTTTTGTTCCCTTTTCTTATGCGGTTTCATAATCCCTGAGATAAGTAGTTCTGGCCCTAGAGTGTTATATATATTAGCGTCTGTAGCATGTATAAGGAGCATGTTATCATACTGGTGTCTTTTTACAGATGACTGATGCCCGGTGAGAAGGTGAACCCTCGTCAGCTGCACGAAAGGAACCACGAGACAGGTAATTAATATTTATATTAATTACTGATAACAATCAGGCTAGATGTAAAATCTAGACCTGTAGAGATGTCATAGTCTCTCCCTTATACATGAAGATATATGTGTTGTTAATAAGTATATCATCTATGAACAGCTTCTTATATAACACAACCTTGTCTCAGGTACAGAGATTAGGAACATTTATGATCCTTAGTCCCTGTTTTTTATTTGTAGGAATCCCCTTTATCAATATAGTTTTTTTTTTTTATCAGAAAGATTTATTAAGGTTTTTGTTTAGTTTTTGACAAAACATAAAAAACACACATGAACAAATCAAAACAACCCCCCATCCCTTCCCCCCACCCCCAGGAATGACACCTCCCTCCAGGTTCTTATGGCAAATATAAACTAGAGCACCATGTTATAACCCGTGTAGCAGTCACCAAAAAAGAAAAGAAAAGCCTTGGAAGACACATTAGGAGTAGGAGAATATTATACTGGGCTATAAGGGAAGGAAAATAAGAAAAAAAAACATGAAACAAAAGAATCACCACACATTTAGGCCGACACAGAGCAAAGACACATCAATATATGTAAACCAATAAAGGGAGGACACAAAGACCACATCACCCAAGAAAAGAAGCATATCATCAGCATATAGAGCTATGCGTTTATCTTACCAAATTACCCAGGGCCTCCTCCAACTCTCTCAAAGTATGTTCAGGAAGTCTCTCTGGGTCTGCGACAGGGCTGCCACTGGGATAGAGGAAACAAATTGATACACAGTAACATCATCATAAAACTATTTGGAGGAATACGTCTCCTCATAAGAGGAGACTAACACATCAAGAATTTTAGCATCTTTCTGCACCAGAGACCCAGCACCATTGCAGAGACAAAGAATGGCCATGGACTCCTGCTGCACCCGAATCATACGTGCCAGTAAACGGCCAGTGCTTTCCCCACTTTCAAAATATTGCTGCTGCTGAAAAAACCTTTATTATCCGCCATGTGCAGTAGATGTACATACAGTAGAGTGCTCAAAGACTGCCAGCGAACCTGAACAGCACCAGACAGGCTCCCAAGGAACTCCCTCTCAGCAAAAAGCACCTGCCATTGCAACAACTCCTGTATTCCTTGATTCTTCAATTTACATGTGGTAATGTCTCTAATAAACACACCCGGGACAAAAGCCTTCAGAGAATCCCACACTACCCCCAACAAAGCTGAGCCACAATTAATTTCCAGGAAAGATTCAATATCCGCTACCAGGGTGTGACCTATTGTAGGTACCTGAAGCCAGATTGGAATAAAATGCCACAAGGACCCCCTAACTCTAGGACTAGAACTTAAGTTAAGGTGTACATGAATAGGAGAATGATCCGATAAATGACAGGGGAGATATTCCACCAACGCCACCCATGGGAAGATCAGCTCATTACCCAGCACTAAATCAATACGTGACAGAGTACCATGGGAACTAGAGTCGCAGGAATACTGCCTACCTGCAGGATTGCACCAACTCCATAAGTCAACCCACCCAGCTTCCTCTACAAACCTAGTCAGACCGGTAACAGAAGACTCTATAGGGGCCCCTCTACCCCCAAATTAATCTATGGACGGATTCAAAAGATCATTTGAATCTCCTACCAGAAGAAGGGGCACATCTGGCAGGGAAGAGACAAAGGACACCACCCTCCTTACTACATCACTAGAATATGGGGTAGGGATATATATTGCAGCCAATATAAAAGGCACATGGTAAAATTCGCCATAAAGGCACACAAAGCGACCATCAGGGTCAATCAAACTAGAAAAACACTTAATAATAAAGTGTGCAATAAAACTGTATTGCACACCTAATGTGGGGAACTGTACTACACACCTAATGTGCGGGGACTTGTACTGCCAACCTAATGTGCGGTGACTTATACTGCACCTAATCTGGGGGAACTACAACCTAATGTGGGGGAACTATGCTGCACCTAATGTGGGGGAACTGTCGGGGGGGCCATCATAATGAAGTTCTCCGTCTTCCAGACAGCCTTAATGTGGCCCTGGGGTGGGGGGGAACAGCATTGTATTAAGTGGAGGGGACAGGGGTGGGATACAGCAGTGTATTTGGGGGGGCTGGGGGTGGATCAGCATTGTAATAGGGGAGATGGGAGGGGGGATCAGCAGTGTATTAAGGGGGATGGGAGGGGGGATCAGCAGTGTATTAGGGGGGGGTGGCAGCAGTGTTTTGGGGGGATAGAAGGGGAGGGGGGGGTCAGCATTGTATTAGGGGGAGGGGGATTAGCATTGTATTAGGGGGAGAGGGGCTCAGCATTGTATTAGGGGGAGAGGGGCTCAGCATTGTATTAGGGGGAGGGTGGATCAGCATTGCATTAGGGGGTATGGGAGGGGGATCAGCAGTGTATTAGAGGGATGGGAGGGGGATCAGCAGTGTATTAGGGGGGATGGGAGAGGAAGGGGGTCAGCATTAGGGGGAGGGGAGAGGAACAGCAGTGTATTGGGGATGGGAGAGGAGGGGAATAGCAGTGTATTAGGGGGAGGGGATCAGCAGTATATTAGGGATAGGGGGGTCTGCAGTGTATTTGATTAGGGAGTTAGCATTGTATTAAAACTCAGGAGTGTAGACGAGTGTAGGATCAGGGGTATAGAGGAGTGTACATGGATGATAAAGGGGTGTATGTGGGTGACAGAGGGGTGTTGGGGGTGTAGAGGAGTGTACATGGGTAACATAGGGGCAGGGCCGGACAGGCCTAACGGGATACCGGGAAATTTCCCGATGGGCCGCTTTGAGATGTGGCTGCATTTTTTTGCCCTCCAGCGGCCACCAGGGCCGGATCATCATTGGCGCTTATGGAGCGTCTGCTCTGGCCCCCGTGCCCGCAGAGGGCACCAGTCACATTAGGGACATCCCTGTGTCCTGAAAAATCTTTTCGGGACACAAGGATGCCCCGGTTACCTCTCTGCAGCCCCGCATTAACTTTAAAAACGCAGGGGCCTCGGGGAGGTAGCGCACGCAGGGACGTCACTGATGTCCCGTGCGTGCGCCCATAGTAACAGAGCGGAGCAGTGAGGAGGATGAACGTGCATGGTAAGTGACCAGCGGCACGTCATCTTCAGTGTTCCGACCACCCCACCTCCGGTCCCGGGACCTACTGCTATGGCCCTTAGGCCATAGCAGTAGATTGTGACGCCGGAGTGGTTGTCGGAATACTGAAGTGGGGCAGTAAACAGGCATTCAGCCTCCAGCCATACACTGTATATGGCTGAAGGCTGAATGTCTGTGGGGGAACTGTACTGCACCTAATGTGGGGGACTATACTTCCTAAATGTGGGGGACTATACTGCACCTAATGTGGGGAACTATACTGCACCTAATGTGGGGAACTATACTGCACCTAATGTGGGGAACTATACTGCCAACCTAATGTGGGGAACTATACTGCACCTAATGTGGGGAACTATACTGTCAACCTAATGTGGGGGAACTGTACTGTACCTAATGTGGGGGAACTGTACTGCACCTAATGTGGAGGAACTGTACTGCACCTAATGTGGGGGAACTAAACTGCACCTAATGTGGGGGAACTGTACTATGCACCTAATGTGGGGGAACTGTACTGCACACCAAACGTGGGGGAACGGTACTAAGCACCTAATGTGGGGAACTGTATTGCACACCAAATGTGGGGGAACTTTACTGCACATCTAATGTGGGCGAACTGTACTGCACCTAATGTGAGGGAACTATACTACACCTAATGTGGGGGAACTGTAGTGCACACCTAACGTGGGGGAACTGTACTGCACACCTAATGTGCGGGGACTTGTACTGCCAACCTTATGTGCGGGGACTTATACTGCACGTAATCTGGGGGAACTACAACCTAATGTGGGGGAACTATACTGCACCTAATGTGGGGGAACTGTCCGGGGGGGGGGCATCATAATTAAGTACTCCGTCTTCCAGACAGCCTTAATGTGGCCCTGGGGTGGGGGGAACAGCATTGTATTAAGTGGAGGGGACAGGGGTGGGATACAGCAGTGTATTTGAGGGAGCCGGGGGGGGGATCAGCATTGTATAAGGGGGAGGGGTGGATCAGCATTGTAATAGGGGAGATGGGAGGGGGGATCAGCAGTGTATTAGGGGGGGTGGGAGGGGGGATCAGCAGTGTATTAGGGGGGATGGCAGCAGTGTTTTGGGGGGATAGAAGGGGAGGGGGGTCAGCATTGTATTAGGGGGAGGGGGGATCAGCATTGTATTAGGGGGAGAGGGGCTCAGCATTGTATTAGCGGGAGGGTGGATAAGCATTGCATTAGGGGGGATGGGAGGGGGATCAGCAGTGTATTAGGGGGATGGGAGGGGGATCAGCAGTGTATTAGGGGGGATGGGAGAGGAAGGGGGTCAGCATTAGGAGGAGGGGAGGGGAACAGCAGTGTATTAGGGGGGATGGGAGAGGAGGGGAATAGCAGTGTATTAGGGGGAGGGGATCAGCAGTTGGGGGTGTAGAGGAGTGTACATGGGTAACATAGGAGCAGGGCCGGACAGGCCTACCGGGATACCTGGAAATTTCCCGATGGGCCGCTTTGAGATGTGGCTGCATATTTTTGTCCTCCAGCGGCCGCCAGGGCCGGATCATCATTGGCGCTTATGGAGCGTCTGCTCCGGCCCCCGTGCCCGCAGGGGGCACCAGTCACATTAGGGACATCCCTGTGTCCTGAAAAATCTTTTCGGGACACAAGGATGCCCCGGTTACCTCTCTGCGGCCCCACATTAACTTTAAAAACGCAGGGGCCTCCGGGAGGTAGCGCACGCAGGGACGTCACTGATGTCCCGTGCGTGCGCCCATAGTAACAGAGCGGAGCAGTGAGGAGGACGAACGTGCATGGTAAGTGACCAGCGGCACGTCATCTTCAGTGTTCCGACCACCCCACCTCCGGTCCCGGGACCTACTGCTCTGGCCCATAGGCCATAGCAGTAGATTGTGACCCCGGAGTGGTGGTCGGTATAGTGAAGTGGGGCAGTAAACAGGCATAAAGCCTCCAGCCATACACTGTATATGGCTGAAGGCTGAATGTCTGTGGGGGAACTGTACTGCACCTAATGTGGGGGACTATACTGCTCCTAATGTGGGGGACTATACTGCACCTAATGTGGGGAACTATACTGCACCTATGTGGGGAACTATACTGCACCTAATGTGGGGAACTATACTGCACCTAATGTGGGGAACTATACTGCCAACCTAATGTGGGGAACTATACTGCACCTAATGTGGGGAACTATACTACCAACCTAATGTGGGGGAACTGTACTGTACCTAATGTGGGGGAACTGTACTGCACCTAATGTGGGGGAACTGTACTGCACCTAATGTGGGGGAACTATACTGCCAACCTTATGTGGGGAACTATACTGCACCTAATGTGGGGAACTATACTGTCAACCTAATGTGGGGGAACTGTACTGTACCTAATGTGGGGGAACTGTACTGCACCTAATGTGGGGGAACTGTACTGCACCTAATGTGGGGGAACTATACTGCACCTAATGTGGGGGAACTGTACTAAGCACCTAATGTGGGGGAACTGTATTGCACACCAAATGTGGGGGAACTGTACTAAGCACCTAATGTGGGGGAACTGTATTGCACACCAAATGTGGGGGAACTTTACTGCACATCTAATGTGGGGGAACTGTACTGCACCTAATGTAGGGGAACTATACTACACCTAATGTGGGGGAACTGTACTGCACACCTAATGTGGGGGAACTGTATTGCACACCAAATGTAGGGGAACTGTACTAAGCACCTAATGTGGGGGAACTGTATTGCACACCAAATGTGGGGGAACTTTACTGCACCTAATGTAGGGGAACTATACTACACCTAATGTGGGGGAACTGTACTGCACACCTAATGTGGGGGAACTGTAGTGCACACCTAATGTGAGGGAACTGTACTGCACACCTAATGTGCGGGGACTTGTACTGCCAACCTAATGTGCGGGGACTTATACTGCACCTAATCTGGGGGAACTACAACCTAATGTGGGGGAAGCCTTAATCTAGCCCTGGGGGGAACAGGATTGTATTAAGTGGAGGGGGACAGGGGTGGGATACAGCAGTGTATTGGGGGAGGGGGCAGGGGGGATTAGCATTGTATTAGGGGGAGGGGTGGATCAGCATTGTATTTGGGGAGATGGGAGGGGGGATCAGCAGTATATTAGGGTGGATGGGAGGGGGGATCAGCAGTATATTAGGGGGGATGGCAGCAGTGTTTTGGGGGGATGGAAGGGGAGGGCGGTCAGCATTGTATTAGGAGGAGGGGGTGATCAGTATTGTATTAGGGGGATGGGTAAAAAGCATTGTATTAAGGGAATGGGGGAATCAGCATTGTATTAGGGGGAGGGGGGATCAGCATGGGTGTAGAAGAGTGTAAATGGGTGACGGGTGGGCACAGGGGGTGACAGAGGGGTGGACAGGGGTGACAAAGGGACAGAACAGATGGACATAGGTGACAAGGATGTGGCCAGTGGGGTAAAGAATGGGGGGAGGGGGAACATGGGTGACAGCGGGGTGGCCAAGGTGGACATGGATGACAGGAGGGTGTACATGGGAGACAAGGGGGTTAGAGGGGTGGACAGGGGTGACAAGGGGGTAAAAGAGGGTGGACAGGAGTGACAAAGGGACAGAGGGGACAATAGGGAATGGACATGGGTGACAGAGAGGTAGACGTGGGCATGGGTGACAGAGAGGTAGACGTGGGGGGGGGGGTTGGGGGTTGTCAGAGGGGTGGACGGATATGGTGAACATAGATAACAGGTGTTGGAAAGGGTTGGCCAAGGTAGACAGGGATGACAAGAGGGTGGACTCGGGAGAAAGGGGGTGGACATGGGGGGGGCGGGGGTTAACAGGGGTGAGGGGTGGACATGGATGACAAGGGGAATAAAAGAGCAGGGCAGAGGGGTAAAACAATTAATAAAATAATTCAACCGCCCCTTTCAAAATTAAAGGGCATACATTCCTATTACATGATTGACTGTTTTATATATTATAAAAAAATGTGATAAAATATTTTATAAAAAATATTTAAAATGTACAAAATATTTTAAGTTAGAAAAAATCATTTAGATCCCTATGTATTCCTTTATTTATTTATTTTTTGTTCCCTTTTCTTATGCGGTTTCATAATCCCTGAGATAAGTAGTTCTGGCCCTAGAGTGTTATATATATTAGCGTCTGTAGCATGTATAAGGAGCATGTTATCATACTGGTGTCTTTTTACAGATGACTGATGCCCGGTGAGAAGGTGAACCCTCGTCAGCTGCACGAAAGGAACCACGAGACAGGTAATTAATATTTATATTAATTACTGATAACAATCAGGCTAGATGTAAAATCTAGACCTGTAGAGATGTCATAGTCTCTCCCTTATACATGAAGATATATGTGTTGTTAATAAGTATATCATCTATGAACAGCTTCTTATATAACACAACCTTGTCTCAGGTACAGAGATTAGGAACATTTATGATCCTTAGTCCCTGTTTTTTATTTGTAGGAATCCCCTTTATCAATATAGTTTTTTTTTTTTATCAGAAAGATTTATTAAGGTTTTTGTTTAGTTTTTGACAAAACATAAAAAACACACATGAACAAATCAAAACAACCCCCCATCCCTTCCCCCCACCCCCAGGAATGACACCTCCCTCCAGGTTCTTATGGCAAATATAAACTAGAGCACCATGTTATAACCCGTGTAGCAGTCACCAAAAAAGAAAAGAAAAGCCTTGGAAGACACATTAGGAGTAGGAGAATATTATACTGGGCTATAAGGGAAGGAAAATAAGAAAAAAAAACATGAAACAAAAGAATCACCACACATTTAGGCCGACACAGAGCAAAGACACATCAATATATGTAAACCAATAAAGGGAGGACACAAAGACCACATCACCCAAGAAAAGAAGCATATCATCAGCATATAGAGCTATGCGTTTATCTTACCAAATTACCCAGGGCCTCCTCCAACTCTCTCAAAGTATGTTCAGGAAGTCTCTCTGGGTCTGCGACAGGGCTGCCACTGGGATAGAGGAAACAAATTGATACACAGTAACATCATCATAAAACTATTTGGAGGAATACGTCTCCTCATAAGAGGAGACTAACACATCAAGAATTTTAGCATCTTCCTGCACCAGAGACCCAGCACCATTGCAGAGACAAAGAATGGCCATGGACTCCTGCTGCACCCGAATCATACGTGCCAGTAAACGGCCAGTGCTTTCCCCACTTTCAAAATATTGCTGCTGCTGAAAAAACCTTTATTATCCGCCATGTGCAGTAGATGTACATACAGTAGAGTGCTCAAAGACTGCCAGCGAACCTGAACAGCACCAGACAGGCTCCCAAGGAACTCCCTCTCAGCAAAAAGCACCTGCCATTGCAACAACTCCTGTATTCCTTGATTCTTCAATTTACATGTGGTAATGTCTCTAATAAACACACCCGGGACAAAAGCCTTCAGAGAATCCCACACTACCCCCAACAAAGCTGAGCCACAATTAATTTCCAGGAAAGATTCAATATCCGCTACCAGGGTGTGACCTATTGTAGGTACCTGAAGCCAGATTGGAATAAAATGCCACAAGGACCCCCTAACTCTAGGACTAGAACTTAAGTTAAGGTGTACATGAATAGGAGAATGATCCGATAAATGACAGGGGAGATATTCCACCAACGCCACCCATGGGAAGATCAGCTCATTACCCAGCACTAAATCAATACGTGACAGAGTACCATGGGAACTAGAGTCGCAGGAATACTGCCTACCTGCAGGATTGCACCAACTCCATAAGTCAACCCACCCAGCTTCCTCTACAAACCTAGTCAGACCGGTAACAGAAGACTCTATAGGGGCCCCTCTACCCCCAAATTAATCTATGGACGGATTCAAAAGATCATTTAAATCTCCTACCAGAAGAAGGGGCACATCTGGCAGGGAAGAGACAAAGGACACCACCCTCCTTACTACATCACTAGAATATGGGGTAGGGATATATATTGCAGCCAATATAAAAGGCACATGGTAAAATTCGCCATAAAGGCACACAAAGCGACCATCAGGGTCAATCAAACTAGAAAAACACTTAATAATAAAGTGTGCAATAAAACTGTATTGCACACCTAATGTGGGGAACTGTACTACACACCTAATGTGCGGGGACTTGTACTGCCAACCTAATGTGCGGTGACTTATACTGCACCTAATCTGGGGGAACTACAACCTAATGTGGGGGAACTATGCTGCACCTAATGTGGGGGAACTGTCGGGGGGGCCATCATAATGAAGTTCTCCGTCTTCCAGACAGCCTTAATGTGGCCCTGGGGTGGGGGGGAACAGCATTGTATTAAGTGGAGGGGACAGGGGTGGGATACAGCAGTGTATTTGGGGGGGCTGGGGGTGGATCAGCATTGTAATAGGGGAGATGGGAGGGGGGATCAGCAGTGTATTAAGGGGGATGGGAGGGGGGATCAGCAGTGTATTAGGGGGGGGTGGCAGCAGTGTTTTGGGGGGATAGAAGGGGAGGGGGGTCAGCATTGTATTAGGGGGAGGGGGATTAGCATTGTATTAGGGGGAGAGGGGCTCAGCATTGTATTAGGGGGAGAGGGGCTCAGCATTGTATTAGGGGGAGGGTGGATCAGCATTGCATTAGGGGGTATGGGAGGGGGGTCAGCAGTGTATTAGAGGGATGGGAGGGGGATCAGCAGTGTATTAGGGGGGATGGGAGAGGAAGGGGGTCAGCATTAGGGGGAGGGGAGAGGAACAGCAGTGTATTGGGGATGGGAGAGGAGGGGAATAGCAGTGTATTAGGGGGAGGGGATCAGCAGTATATTAGGGATAGGGGGGTCTGCAGTGTATTTGATTAGGGAGTTAGCATTGTATTAAAACTCAGGAGTGTAGACGAGTGTAGGATCAGGGGTATAGAGGAGTGTACATGGATGATAAAGGGGTGTATGTGGGTGACAGAGGGGTGTTGGGGGTGTAGAGGAGTGTACATGGGTAACATAGGGGCAGGGCCGGACAGGCCTAACGGGATACCGGGAAATTTCCCGATGGGCCGCTTTGAGATGTGGCTGCATTTTTTTGCCCTCCAGCGGCCACCAGGGCCGGATCATCATTGGCGCTTATGGAGCGTCTGCTCTGGCCCCCGTGCCCGCAGAGGGCACCAGTCACATTAGGGACATCCCTGTGTCCTGAAAAATCTTTTCGGGACACAAGGATGCCCCGGTTACCTCTCTGCAGCCCCGCATTAACTTTAAAAACGCAGGGGCCTCGGGGAGGTAGCGCACGCAGGGACGTCACTGATGTCCCGTGCGTGCGCCCATAGTAACAGAGCGGAGCAGTGAGGAGGATGAACGTGCATGGTAAGTGACCAGCGGCACGTCATCTTCAGTGTTCCGACCACCCCACCTCCGGTCCCGGGACCTACTGCTATGGCCCTTAGGCCATAGCAGTAGATTGTGACGCCGGAGTGGTTGTCGGAATACTGAAGTGGGGCAGTAAACAGGCATTCAGCCTCCAGCCATACACTGTATATGGCTGAAGGCTGAATGTCTGTGGGGGAACTGTACTGCACCTAATGTGGGGGACTATACTTCCTAAATGTGGGGGACTATACTGCACCTAATGTGGGGGAACTATACTGCACCTAATGTGGGAAACTATACTGCACCTAATGTGGGGAACTATACTGCCAACCTAATGTGGGGAACTATACTGCACCTAATGTGGGGAACTATACTGTCAACCTAATGTGGGGGAACTGTACTGTACCTAATGTGGGGGAACTGTACTGCACCTAATGTGGAGGAACTGTACTGCACCTAATGTGGGGGAACTAAACTGCACCTAATGTGGGGGAACTGTACTATGCACCTAATGTGGGGGAACTGTACTGCACACCAAACGTGGGGGAACGGTACTAAGCACCTAATGTGGGGAACTGTATTGCACACCAAATGTGGGGGAACTTTACTGCACATCTAATGTGGGCGAACTGTACTGCACCTAATGTGAGGGAACTATACTACACCTAATGTGGGGGAACTGTAGTGCACACCTAACGTGGGGGAACTGTACTGCACACCTAATGTGCGGGGACTTGTACTGCCAACCTTATGTGCGGGGACTTATACTGCACGTAATCTGGGGGAACTACAACCTAATGTGGGGGAACTATACTGCACCTAATGTGGGGGAACTGTCCGGGGGGGGGGCATCATAATTAACCCCTTCCCGACCTATGACATACCTGTACGTCATGGGTGGCAAGGTGTTCCCGACCCATGACATACAGGTACGTCATGGATATTACTGCCGCTACTCGCGGCATCCCGCAGCGCCCGGAAAGATGGTGGCTATCACTGATAGCCAGCCATCTTACCGTGCGACCACGGGGGGTTTCGTCCCCCACCCCCCCCAGCGATCGCTGCTATCAGCTGGTCAAATCTGACTAGCTGATAGCAGCGTTTCGCTATGAAAATACTTAGCAGCGCGGTGTGTGAGTCCCGATCACGGGGATCGGGACACACACCGCTCTGCTAAGTGTCCCTGACCCGTCCCCCGGCGTCACTTACCCGTCGGAGCGGTGTCCCGAGCGGTCCCGGCGTCCTCCGTGCGGTCCCGGCTGCGCTGCGTCCCGGAGGTGAGTTTCCGGCAGCAGTGCGGCATCTTCATTGGCAGCAGTGAGATCGCCGTAAAGCGATCTCACTGCTGCCTCTGAGAGTTTCAAAACTGCAACTCCCAGCATGCCCAGACAGCCTTTGGCTTTCTGGGCATGCTGGGAGTTGTAGTTTTGCAACATCTGGAGGTCCACAGTTTGGAGACCACTGTATAATGGTCTCCAATCTGTGCTCTTCCAGATGTTGCAAAACTACAAATCTCAGCATGCTCAGTCTGTCCAGGCATGCTGGGAGTTGTAGTTCTCTAACATCTGGAAGAGCACAGATTGGAGACCATTATACAGTGGTCTCCAAACTGTGGACCTCCAGATATTGCAAAACTACAACTCCCAGCATGCCCAGACTGCCCAGGCATGCTGGAAGTTGTAGTTCAGCAACATCTGATCCTTCAGATATTGCCGAACTACAACTTCCAGCATGCCTTGGCAGTCTGGGCATGCTGGGAGTTGTAGTTTTGCAACCTCTGGAGGCACACTAGTTGGGAAACATTGTCCGTTTCCTACCTCAGTGCCTCCAGCTGTTGCAATTGTTGCAAAACTATAACTCCCAGCATGCACTGACAGACCATGCATGCTGGGAGTTGTAGTTTTGCAACAGCTGGAGGCACACTGGTTTGGAAACACTAAGTTTGGTTGCAAAACACTTGAAAGTTTATTACTTAACTTAGTGTTTCCAAACCAGTGTTCCTCCAGCTGTTGCAAAACTACAACTCCCAGCATGCACGGACAGCCAAAGGGCATGCTCGGAGTTTGCAACAGCTGGATGTTTGCCCCCTCCCCCCAATGTGAATGTACAGGGTACACTCACATGGGCGGAGGTTTACAGTGAGTGCCGCAAGTTTGAGATGGCGCAAATTTTGCGCTGCAGCTCAAACTTCCAGCGGCAAACTTGCTGTGAACCTCTGCCCATGTGACTGTACCCTAAAAACACTACACTACACTGACACTAACCTAAAATAAAAAGTAAAAAACACTACATATACACATACCCCTACACAGCCCCCCCTCCCCAAAAAAATGAAAAACGTCTGGTACGCTACTGTTTCCAAAACGGAGCCTCCAGCTGTTGCAAAATAATAACTCCCAGTATTGCCGGACAGCCATTGACTGTCCAGGCATGCTGGGAGTTTTGCAACAGCTGGAGGCACCCTGTTTGGGAATCACTGGCGTAGAATACCCCTATGTCCACCCCTATGCAAATCCCTAATTCAGGCCTCAAATGCGCATGGCGCTCTCTCACTTTGGAGCCCTGTCGTATTTCAGGGCAACAGTTTTGGGACACATATGGGGTATCGCCGTACTCGGGAGAAATTGCCTTACAAATTTTGGGGGGCTTTTTCTTCTTTAACCCCTTATGAAAAGGTGAAGTTGGGGTCTACACCAGCATGTTAGTGTAAAAAAATAAATTTTTTACACTGACATGCTGGTGTTGCCCTATACTTTTCATTTTCACAAGAGGTAAAAGGGAAAAAAGACCCTCTAAATTTGTAACGCAATTTCTCCTGAGTACGGAGATACCCCATATGTGGGTGCAAAGTGCTCTGGGGGCGCACAACAAGGCCCAGAAGGGAGAGTGCGCCATGTACATTTGAGGCGATTTGCACAGGGGTGGCTGATTGTTACAGCAGTTCTGACAAACACAAAACAATAAATATCCATATGTGACCCCATTTTGGAAACTACACCCCTCACGGAATGTAATAAGGGGTGCAGTGAGCATTTACACCCCACTGGTGTATGACAGATTTTTGGAACAGTGGTCTGTGAAAATGAAAAATAAAATTTTTGATTTGCACAGTCCACCGTTTCAAATATCTGTCAAACGCCAGTGGGGTGTAAATGCTCACTGCACCCCTTATTACATTCCATGAGGGGTATGGTTTCCAAAATGGGGTCACATGTGGGGGGGTCCACTGTTCTGGCACCATAGGGGCTTCCTAAATGGGACATGCCCCCCAAAAACCCTTTCAGAAAAACTCACTCTCCAAAATCCCATTGTCGCTCCTTCCCTTCTGAGCTCTCTACTGCGCCCGCCGAACACTTTACATACACATATGAGGTATTTCCTTACTCGAGAGAAATTGGGTTACAAATTTTAGGGTGATTTCTCTCCTTTTACCCCTTGTAAAAATTCAAAAATTGGGTCTACAAGAAAATGCGAGTGTAAAAAATGAAGATTTAGAATTTTCTCCTTCACTTTGCTGCTATTCCTGTGAAACACCTAAAGGGTTAAAACACTTACTGAATGTCATTTTGAATACTTTGGGGGGTGCAGTTTTTATAATGGGGTCATTTATGGGGTATTTCTAATATGAAGATCCTTAAAATCCACTTCCAACCTGAACTGGGCCCTGAAAAATTAAGATTTTGAAAATCTTGAGAAAAATTGGAAAATTGCTGCGGAACTTTGAAGCCCTCTGATGTCTTCCAAAAGTAAAAACTTGTCAATTTTTTAATGCAAACACAAAGTAGACATATTGTATATGTGAATCAATATGTAATTTATTTGGAATATCCATTTTCCTTTCAAGCAGAGACTTTCAAAGTTAGAAAAATGCTAAATTTTCAAAATTTTCATGAAATTTTTAGATTTTTTACCAAGAAAGGATACAAATATCAGTGAAATTTTACCGATAAAATAAAGTAGAATATGTCACGAAAAAACAATCTCGGAATCAGAATGATAAGTAAAAGCATTCCAAAGTTATTAATGTTTAAAGTGACAGTGGTCAGATTTTCAAAAAATGCCCAGGTCATGAAGGTGAAAATGGGCTGGGTCATGAAGGGGTTAAGTACTCCGTCTTCCAGACAGCCTTAATGTGGCCCTGGGGTGGGGGGAACAGCATTGTATTAAGTGGAGGGGACAGGGGTGGGATACAGCAGTGTATTTGAGGGAGCCGGGGGGGGGATCAGCATTGTATAAGGGGGAGGGGTGGATCAGCATTGTAATAGGGGAGATGGGAGGGGGGATCAGCAGTGTATTAGGGGGGGTGGGAGGGGGGATCAGCAGTGTATTAGGGGGGATGGCAGCAGTGTTTTGGGGGGATAGAAGGGGAGGGGGGTCAGCATTGTATTAGGGGGAGGGGGGATCAGCATTGTATTAGGGGGAGAGGGGCTCAGCATTGTATTAGCGGGAGGGTGGATAAGCATTGCATTAGGGGGGATGGGAGGGGGATCAGCAGTGTATTAGGGGGATGGGAGGGGGATCAGCAGTGTATTAGGGGGGATGGGAGAGGAAGGGGGTCAGCATTAGGAGGAGGGGAGGGGAACAGCAGTGTATTAGGGGGGATGGGAGAGGAGGGGAATAGCAGTGTATTAGGGGGAGGGGATCAGCAGTTGGGGGTGTAGAGGAGTGTACATGGGTAACATAGGAGCAGGGCCGGACAGGCCTACCGGGATACCTGGAAATTTCCCGATGGGCCGCTTTGAGATGTGGCTGCATATTTTTGTCCTCCAGCGGCCGCCAGGGCCGGATCATCATTGGCGCTTATGGAGCGTCTGCTCCGGCCCCCGTGCCCGCAGGGGGCACCAGTCACATTAGGGACATCCCTGTGTCCTGAAAAATCTTTTCGGGACACAAGGATGCCCCGGTTACCTCTCTGCGGCCCCACATTAACTTTAAAAACGCAGGGGCCTCCGGGAGGTAGCGCACGCAGGGACGTCACTGATGTCCCGTGCGTGCGCCCATAGTAACAGAGCGGAGCAGTGAGGAGGACGAACGTGCATGGTAAGTGACCAGCGGCACGTCATCTTCAGTGTTCCGACCACCCCACCTCCGGTCCCGGGACCTACTGCTCTGGCCCATAGGCCATAGCAGTAGATTGTGACCCCGGAGTGGTGGTCGGTATAGTGAAGTGGGGCAGTAAACAGGCATAAAGCCTCCAGCCATACACTGTATATGGCTGAAGGCTGAATGTCTGTGGGGGAACTGTACTGCACCTAATGTGGGGGACTATACTGCTCCTAATGTGGGGGACTATACTGCACCTAATGTGGGGAACTATACTGCACCTATGTGGGGAACTATACTGCACCTAATGTGGGGAACTATACTGCACCTAATGTGGGGAACTATACTGCCAACCTAATGTGGGGAACTATACTGCACCTAATGTGGGGAACTATACTACCAACCTAATGTGGGGGAACTGTACTGTACCTAATGTGGGGGAACTGTACTGCACCTAATGTGGGGGAACTGTACTGCACCTAATGTGGGGGAACTATACTGCCAACCTTATGTGGGGAACTATACTGCACCTAATGTGGGGAACTATACTGTCAACCTAATGTGGGGGAACTGTACTGTACCTAATGTGGGGGAACTGTACTGCACCTAATGTGGGGGAACTGTACTGCACCTAATGTGGGGGAACTATACTGCACCTAATGTGGGGGAACTGTACTAAGCACCTAATGTGGGGGAACTGTATTGCACACCAAATGTGGGGGAACTGTACTAAGCACCTAATGTGGGGGAACTGTATTGCACACCAAATGTGGGGGAACTTTACTGCACATCTAATGTGGGGGAACTGTACTGCACCTAATGTAGGGGAACTATACTACACCTAATGTGGGGGAACTGTACTGCACACCTAATGTGGGGGAACTGTATTGCACACCAAATGTAGGGGAACTGTACTAAGCACCTAATGTGGGGGAACTGTATTGCACACCAAATGTGGGGGAACTTTACTGCACCTAATGTAGGGGAACTATACTACACCTAATGTGGGGGAACTGTACTGCACACCTAATGTGGGGGAACTGTAGTGCACACCTAATGTGAGGGAACTGTACTGCACACCTAATGTGCGGGGACTTGTACTGCCAACCTAATGTGCGGGGACTTATACTGCACCTAATCTGGGGGAACTACAACCTAATGTGGGGGAAGCCTTAATCTAGCCCTGGGGGGAACAGGATTGTATTAAGTGGAGGGGGACAGGGGTGGGATACAGCAGTGTATTGGGGGAGGGGGCAGGGGTGATTAGCATTGTATTAGGGGGAGGGGTGGATCAGCATTGTATTTGGGGAGATGGGAGGGGGGATCAGCAGTATATTAGGGTGGATGGGAGGGGGGATCAGCAGTATATTAGGGGGGATGGCAGCAGTGTTTTGGGGGGATGGAAGGGGAGGGCGGTCAGCATTGTATTAGGAGGAGGGGGTGATCAGTATTGTATTAGGGGGATGGGTAAAAAGCATTGTATTAAGGGAATGGGGGAATCAGCATTGTATTAGGGGGAGGGGGGATCAGCATGGGTGTAGAAGAGTGTAAATGGGTGACGGGTGGGCACAGGGGGTGACAGAGGGGTGGACAGGGGTGACAAAGGGACAGAACAGATGGACATAGGTGACAAGGATGTGGCCAGTGGGGTAAAGAATGGGGGGAGGGGGAACATGGGTGACAGCGGGGTGGCCAAGGTGGACATGGATGACAGGAGGGTGTACATGGGAGACAAGGGGGTTAGAGGGGTGGACAGGGGTGACAAGGGGGTAAAAGAGGGTGGACAGGAGTGACAAAGGGACAGAGGGGACAATAGGGAATGGACATGGGTGACAGAGAGGTAGACGTGGGCATGGGTGACAGAGAGGTAGACGTGGGGGGGGGGTTGGGGGTTGTCAGAGGGGTGGACGGATATGGTGAACATAGATAACAGGTGTTGGAAAGGGTTGGCCAAGGTAGACAGGGATGACAAGAGGGTGGACTCGGGAGAAAGGGGGGTGGACATGGGGGGGGCGGGGGTTAACAGGGGTGAGGGGTGGACATGGATGACAAGGGGAATAAAAGAGCAGGGCAGAGGGGTAAAACAATTAATAAAATAATTCAACCGCCCCTTTCAAAATTAAAGGGCATACATTCCTATTACATGATTGACTGTTTTATATATTATAAAAAAATGTGATAAAATATTTTATAAAAAATATTTAAAATGTACAAAATATTTTAAGTTAGAAAAAATCATTTAGATCCCTATGTATTCCTTTATTTATTTATTTTTTGTTCCCTTTTCTTATGCGGTTTCATAATCCCTGAGATAAGTAGTTCTGGCCCTAGAGTGTTATATATATTAGCGTCTGTAGCATGTATAAGGAGCATGTTATCATACTGGTGTCTTTTTACAGATGACTGATGCCCGGTGAGAAGGTGAACCCTCGTCAGCTGCACGAAAGGAACCACGAGACAGGTAATTAATATTTATATTAATTACTGATAACAATCAGGCTAGATGTAAAATCTAGACCTGTAGAGATGTCATAGTCTCTCCCTTATACATGAAGATATATGTGTTGTTAATAAGTATATCATCTATGAACAGCTTCTTATATAACACAACCTTGTCTCAGGTACAGAGATTAGGAACATTTATGATCCTTAGTCCCTGTTTTTTATTTGTAGGAATCCCCTTTATCAATATAGTTTTTTTTTTTTATCAGAAAGATTTATTAAGGTTTTTGTTTAGTTTTTGACAAAACATAAAAAACACACATGAACAAATCAAAACAACCCCCCATCCCTTCCCCCCACCCCCAGGAATGACACCTCCCTCCAGGTTCTTATGGCAAATATAAACTAGAGCACCATGTTATAACCCGTGTAGCAGTCACCAAAAAAGAAAAGAAAAGCCTTGGAAGACACATTAGGAGTAGGAGAATATTATACTGGGCTATAAGGGAAGGAAAATAAGAAAAAAAAACATGAAACAAAAGAATCACCACACATTTAGGCCGACACAGAGCAAAGACACATCAATATATGTAAACCAATAAAGGGAGGACACAAAGACCACATCACCCAAGAAAAGAAGCATATCATCAGCATATAGAGCTATGCGTTTATCTTACCAAATTACCCAGGGCCTCCTCCAACTCTCTCAAAGTATGTTCAGGAAGTCTCTCTGGGTCTGCGACAGGGCTGCCACTGGGATAGAGGAAACAAATTGATACACAGTAACATCATCATAAAACTATTTGGAGGAATACGTCTCCTCATAAGAGGAGACTAACACATCAAGAATTTTAGCATCTTCCTGCACCAGAGACCCAGCACCATTGCAGAGACAAAGAATGGCCATGGACTCCTGCTGCACCCGAATCATACGTGCCAGTAAACGGCCAGTGCTTTCCCCACTTTCAAAATATTGCTGCTGCTGAAAAAACCTTTATTATCCGCCATGTGCAGTAGATGTACATACAGTAGAGTGCTCAAAGACTGCCAGCGAACCTGAACAGCACCAGACAGGCTCCCAAGGAACTCCCTCTCAGCAAAAAGCACCTGCCATTGCAACAACTCCTGTATTCCTTGATTCTTCAATTTACATGTGGTAATGTCTCTAATAAACACACCCGGGACAAAAGCCTTCAGAGAATCCCACACTACCCCCAACAAAGCTGAGCCACAATTAATTTCCAGGAAAGATTCAATATCCGCTACCAGGGTGTGACCTATTGTAGGTACCTGAAGCCAGATTGGAATAAAATGCCACAAGGACCCCCTAACTCTAGGACTAGAACTTAAGTTAAGGTGTACATGAATAGGAGAATGATCCGATAAATGACAGGGGAGATATTCCACCAACGCCACCCATGGGAAGATCAGCTCATTACCCAGCACTAAATCAATACGTGACAGAGTACCATGGGAACTAGAGTCGCAGGAATACTGCCTACCTGCAGGATTGCACCAACTCCATAAGTCAACCCACCCAGCTTCCTCTACAAACCTAGTCAGACCGGTAACAGAAGACTCTATAGGGGCCCCTCTACCCCCAAATTAATCTATGGACGGATTCAAAAGATCATTTAAATCTCCTACCAGAAGAAGGGGCACATCTGGCAGGGAAGAGACAAAGGACACCACCCTCCTTACTACATCACTAGAATATGGGGTAGGGATATATATTGCAGCCAATATAAAAGGCACATGGTAAAATTCGCCATAAAGGCACACAAAGCGACCATCAGGGTCAATCAAACTAGAAAAACACTTAATAATAAAGTGTGCAATAAAACTGTATTGCACACCTAATGTGGGGAACTGTACTACACACCTAATGTGCGGGGACTTGTACTGCCAACCTAATGTGCGGTGACTTATACTGCACCTAATCTGGGGGAACTACAACCTAATGTGGGGGAACTATGCTGCACCTAATGTGGGGGAACTGTCGGGGGGGCCATCATAATGAAGTTCTCCGTCTTCCAGACAGCCTTAATGTGGCCCTGGGGTGGGGGGGAACAGCATTGTATTAAGTGGAGGGGACAGGGGTGGGATACAGCAGTGTATTTGGGGGGGCTGGGGGTGGATCAGCATTGTAATAGGGGAGATGGGAGGGGGGATCAGCAGTGTATTAAGGGGGATGGGAGAGGGGATCAGCAGTGTATTAGGGGGGGGTGGCAGCAGTGTTTTGGGGGGATAGAAGGGGAGGGGGGTCAGCATTGTATTAGGGGGAGGGGGATTAGCATTGTATTAGGGGGAGAGGGGCTCAGCATTGTATTAGGGGGAGAGGGGCTCAGCATTGTATTAGGGGGAGGGTGGATCAGCATTGCATTAGGGGGTATGGGAGGGGGATCAGCAGTGTATTAGGGGGATGGGAGGGGGATCAGCAGTGTATTAGGGGGGATGGGAGAGGAAGGGGGTCAGCATTAGGGGGAGGGGAGAGGAACAGCAGTGTATTGGGGATGGGAGAGGAGGGGAATAGCAGTGTATTAGGGGGAGGGGATCAGCAGTATATTAGGGATAGGGGGGTCTGCAGTGTATTTGATTAGGGAGTTAGCATTGTATTAAAACTCAGGAGTGTAGACGAGTGTAGGATCAGGGGTATAGAGGAGTGTACATGGATGATAAAGGGGTGTATGTGGGTGACAGAGGGGTGTTGGGGGTGTAGAGGAGTGTACATGGGTAACATAGGGGCAGGGCCGGACAGGCCTAACGGGATACCGGGAAATTTCCCGATGGGCCGCTTTGAGATGTGGCTGCATTTTTTTGCCCTCCAGCGGCCACCAGGGCCGGATCATCATTGGCGCTTATGGAGCGTCTGCTCTGGCCCCCGTGCCCGCAGAGGGCACCAGTCACATTAGGGACATCCCTGTGTCCTGAAAAATCTTTTCGGGACACAAGGATGCCCCGGTTAACTCTCTGCAGCCCCGCATTAACTTTAAAAACGCAGGGGCCTCGGGGAGGTAGCGCACGCAGGGACGTCACTGATGTCCCGTGCGTGCGCCCATAGTAACAGAGCGGAGCAGTGAGGAGGATGAACGTGCATGGTAAGTGACCAGCGGCACGTCATCTTCAGTGTTCCGACCACCCCACCTCCGGTCCCGGGACCTACTGCTATGGCCCTTAGGCCATAGCAGTAGATTGTGACCCCGGAGTGGTTGTCGGAATACTGAAGTGGGGCAGTAAACAGGCATTCAGCCTCCAGCCATACACTGTATATGGCTGAAGGCTGAATGTCTGTGGGGGAACTGTACTGCACCTAATGTGGGGGACTATACTTCCTAAATGTGGGGGACTATACTGCACCTAATGTGGGGGAACTATACTGCACCTAATGTGGGGAACTATACTGCACCTAATGTGGGGAACTATACTGCCAACCTAATGTGGGGAACTATACTGCACCTAATGTGGGGAACTATACTGTCAACCTAATGTGGGGGAACTGTACTGTACCTAATGTGGGGGATCTGTACTGCACCTAATGTGGAGGAACTGTACTGCACCTAATGTGGGGGAACTAAACTGCACCTAATGTGGGGGAACTGTACTATGCACCTAATGTGGGGGAACTGTACTGCACACCAAACGTGGGGGAACGGTACTAAGCACCTAATGTGGGGAACTGTATTGCACACCAAATGTGGGGGAACTTTACTGCACATCTAATGTGGGCGAACTGTACTGCACCTAATGTGAGGGAACTATACTACACCTAATGTGGGGGAACTGTAGTGCACACCTAACGTGGGGGAACTGTACTGCACACCTAATGTGCGGGGACTTGTACTGCCAACCTTATGTGCGGGGACTTATACTGCACGTAATCTGGGGGAACTACAACCTAATGTGGGGGAACTATACTGCACCTAATGTGGGGGAACTGTCCGGGGGGGGGCATCATAATTAAGTACTCCGTCTTCCAGACAGCCTTAATGTGGCCCTGGGGTGGGGAGAACAGCATTGTATTAAGTGGAGGGGACAGGGGTGGGATACAGCAGTGTATTTGAGGGAGCCGGGGGGGGGATCAGCATTGTATAAGGGGGAGGGGTGGATCAGCATTGTAATAGGGGAGATGGGAGGGGGGATCAGCAGTGTATTAGGGGGGGTGGGAGGGGGGATCAGCAGTGTATTAGGGGGGATGGCAGCAGTGTTTTGGGGGGATAGAAGGGGAGGGGGGTCAGCATTGTATTAGGGGGAGGGGGGATCAGCATTGTATTAGGGGGAGAGGGGCTCAGCATTGTATTAGCGGGAGGGTGGATAAGCATTGCATTAGGGGGGATGGGAGGGGGATCAGCAGTGTATTAGGGGGATGGGAGGGGGATCAGCAGTGTATTAGGGGGGATGGGAGAGGAAGGGGGTCAGCATTAGGAGGAGGGGAGGGGAACAGCAGTGTATTAGGGGGGATGGGAGAGGAGGGGAATAGCAGTGTATTAGGGGGAGGGGATCAGCAGTTGGGGGTGTAGAGGAGTGTACATGGGTAACATAGGAGCAGGGCCGGACAGGCCTACCGGGATACCTGGAAATTTCCCGATGGGCCGCTTTGAGATGTGGCTGCATTTTTTTGTCCTCCAGCGGCCGCCAGGGCCGGATCATCATTGGCGCTTATGGAGCGTCTGCTCCGGCCCCCGTGCCCGCAGGGGGCACCAGTCACATTAGGGACATCCCTGTGTCCTGAAAAATCTTTTCGGGACACAAGGATGCCCCGGTTACCTCTCTGCGGCCCCACATTAACTTTAAAAATGCAGGGGCCTCCGGGAGGTAGCGCACGCAGGGACGTCACTGATGTCCCGTGCGTGCGCCCATAGTAACAGAGCGGAGCAGTGAGGAGGACGAACGTGCATGGTAAGTGACCAGCGGCACGTCATCTTCAGTGTTCCGACCACCCCACCTCCGGTCCCGGGACCTACTGCTCTGGCCCATAGGCCATAGCAGTAGATTGTGACCCCGGAGTGGTGGTCGGTATAGTGAAGTGGGGCAGTAAACAGGCATAAAGCCTCCAGCCATACACTGTATATGGCTGAAGGCTGAATGTCTGTGGGGGAACTGTACTGCACCTAATGTGGGGGACTATACTGCTCCTAATGTGGGGGACTATACTGCACCTAATGTGGGGAACTATACTGCACCTATGTGGGGAACTATACTGCACCTAATGTGGGGAACTATACTGCACCTAATGTGGGGAACTATACTGCCAACCTAATGTGGGGAACTATACTGCACCTAATGTGGGGAACTATACTACCAACCTAATGTGGGGGAACTGTACTGTACCTAATGTGGGGGAACTGTACTGCACCTAATGTGGGGGAACTGTACTGCACCTAATGTGGGGGAACTATACTGCCAACCTTATGTGGGGAACTATACTGCACCTAATGTGGGGAACTATACTGTCAACCTAATGTGGGGGAACTGTACTGTACCTAATGTGGGGGAACTGTACTGCACCTAATGTGGGGGAACTGTACTGCACCTAATGTGGGGGAACTATACTGCACCTAATGTGGGGGAACTGTACTAAGCACCTAATGTGGGGGAACTGTATTGCACACCAAATGTGGGGGAACTGTACTAAGCACCTAATGTGGGGGAACTGTATTGCACACCAAATGTGGGGGAACTTTACTGCACATCTAATGTGGGGGAACTGTACTGCACCTAATGTAGGGGAACTATACTACACCTAATGTGGGGGAACTGTACTGCACACCTAATGTGGGGGAACTGTATTGCACACCAAATGTAGGGGAACTGTACTAAGCACCTAATGTGGGGGAACTGTATTGCACACCAAATGTGGGGGAACTTTACTGCACCTAATGTAGGGGAACTATACTACACCTAATGTGGGGGAACTGTACTGCACACCTAATGTGGGGGAACTGTAGTGCACACCTAATGTGAGGGAACTGTACTGCACACCTAATGTGCGGGGACTTGTACTGCCAACCTAATGTGCGGGGACTTATACTGCACCTAATCTGGGGGAACTACAACCTAATGTGGGGGAAGCCTTAATCTAGCCCTGGGGGGAACAGGATTGTATTAAGTGGAGGGGGACAGGGGTGGGATACAGCAGTGTATTGGGGGAGGGGGCAGGGGGGATTAGCATTGTATTAGGGGGAGGGGTGGATCAGCATTGTATTTGGGGAGATGGGAGGGGGGATCAGCAGTATATTAGGGTGGATGGGAGGGGGGATCAGCAGTATATTAGGGGGGATGGCAGCAGTGTTTTGGGGGGATGGAAGGGGAGGGCGGTCAGCATTGTATTAGGAGGAGGGGGTGATCAGTATTGTATTAGGGGGATGGGTAAAAAGCATTGTATTAAGGGAATGGGGGAATCAGCATTGTATTAGGGGGAGGGGGGATCAGCATGGGTGTAGAAGAGTGTAAATGGGTGACGGGTGGGCACAGGGGGTGACAGAGGGGTGGACAGGGGTGACAAAGGGACAGAACAGATGGACATAGGTGACAAGGATGTGGCCAGTGGGGTAAAGAATGGGGGGAGGGGGAACATGGGTGACAGCGGGGTGGCCAAGGTGGACATGGATGACAGGAGGGTGTACATGGGAGACAAGGGGGTTAGAGGGGTGGACAGGGGTGACAAGGGGGTAAAAGAGGGTGGACAGGAGTGACAGAGGGGACAATAGGGAATGGACATGGGTGACAGAGAGGTAGACGTGGGCATGGGTGACAGAGAGGTAGACGTGGGGGGGGGGTTGGGGGTTGTCAGAGGGGTGGACGGATATGGTGAACATAGATAACAGGTGTTGGAAAGGGTTGGCCAAGGTAGACAGGGATGACAAGAGGGTGGACTCGGGAGAAAGGGGGGTGGACATGGGGGGGGCGGGGGTTAACAGGGGTGAGGGGTGGACATGGATGACAAGGGGAATAAAAGAGCAGGGCAGAGGGGTAAAACAATTAATAAAATAATTCAACCGCCCCTTTCAAAATTAAAGGGCATACATTCCTATTACATGATTGACTGTTTTATATATTATAAAAAAATGTGATAAAATATTTTATAAAAAATATTTAAAATGTACAAAATATTTTAAGTTAGAAAAAATCATTTAGATCCCTATGTATTCCTTTATTTATTTATTTTTTGTTCCCTTTTCTTATGCGGTTTCATAATCCCTGAGATAAGTAGTTCTGGCCCTAGAGTGTTATATATATTAGCGTCTGTAGCATGTATAAGGAGCATGTTATCATACTGGTGTCTTTTTACAGATGACTGATGCCCGGTGAGAAGGTGAACCCTCGTCAGCTGCACGAAAGGAACCACGAGACAGGTAATTAATATTTATATTAATTACTGATAACAATCAGGCTAGATGTAAAATCTAGACCTGTAGAGATGTCATAGTCTCTCCCTTATACATGAAGATATATGTGTTGTTAATAAGTATATCATCTATGAACAGCTTCTTATATAACACAACCTTGTCTCAGGTACAGAGATTAGGAACATTTATGATCCTTAGTCCCTGTTTTTTATTTGTAGGAATCCCCTTTATCAATATAGTTTTTTTTTTTTATCAGAAAGATTTATTAAGGTTTTTGTTTAGTTTTTGACAAAACATAAAAAACACACATGAACAAATCAAAACAACCCCCCATCCCTTCCCCCCACCCCCAGGAATGACACCTCCCTCCAGGTTCTTATGGCAAATATAAACTAGAGCACCATGTTATAACCCGTGTAGCAGTCACCAAAAAAGAAAAGAAAAGCCTTGGAAGACACATTAGGAGTAGGAGAATATTATACTGGGCTATAAGGGAAGGAAAATAAGAAAAAAAAACATGAAACAAAAGAATCACCACACATTTAGGCCGACACAGAGCAAAGACACATCAATATATGTAAACCAATAAAGGGAGGACACAAAGACCACATCACCCAAGAAAAGAAGCATATCATCAGCATATAGAGCTATGCGTTTATCTTACCAAATTACCCAGGGCCTCCTCCAACTCTCTCAAAGTATGTTCAGGAAGTCTCTCTGGGTCTGCGACAGGGCTGCCACTGGGATAGAGGAAACAAATTGATACACAGTAACATCATCATAAAACTATTTGGAGGAATACGTCTCCTCATAAGAGGAGACTAACACATCAAGAATTTTAGCATCTTCCTGCACCAGAGACCCAGCACCATTGCAGAGACAAAGAATGGCCATGGACTCCTGCTGCACCCGAATCATATGTGCCAGTAAACGGCCAGTGCTTTCCCCACTTTCAAAATATTGCTGCTGCTGAAAAAACCTTTATTATCCGCCATGTGCAGTAGATGTACATACAGTAGAGTGCTCAAAGACTGCCAGCGAACCTGAACAGCACCAGACAGGCTCCCAAGGAACTCCCTCTCAGCAAAAAGCACCTGCCATTGCAACAACTCCTGTATTCCTTGATTCTTCAATTTACATGTGGTAATGTCTCTAATAAACACACCCGGGACAAAAGCCTTCAGAGAATCCCACACTACCCCCAACAAAGCTGAGCCACAATTAATTTCCAGGAAAGATTCAATATCCGCTACCAGGGTGTGACCTATTGTAGGTACCTGAAGCCAGATTGGAATAAAATGCCACAAGGACCCCCTAACTCTAGGACTAGAACTTAAGTTAAGGTGTACATGAATAGGAGAATGATCCGATAAATGACAGGGGAGATATTCCACCAATGCCACCCATGGGAAGATCAGCTCATTACCCAGCACTAAATCAATACGTGACAGAGTACCATGGGAACTAGAGTCGCAGGAATACTGCCTACCTGCAGGATTGCACCAACTCCATAAGTCAACCCACCCAGCTTCCTCTACAAACCTAGTCAGACCGGTAACAGAAGACTCTATAGGGGCCCCTCTACCCCCAAATTAATCTATGGACGGATTCAAAAGATCATTTAAATCTCCTACCAGAAGAAGGGGCACATCTGGCAGGGAAGAGACAAAGGACACCACCCTCCTTACTACATCACTAGAATATGGGGTAGGGATATATATTGCAGCCAATATAAAAGGCACATGGTAAAATTCGCCATAAAGGCACACAAAGCGACCATCAGGGTCAATCAAACTAGAAAAACACTTAATAATAAAGTGTGCAATAAAACTGTATTGCACACCTAATGTGGGGAACTGTACTACACACCTAATGTGCGGGGACTTGTACTGCCAACCTAATGTGCGGTGACTTATACTGCACCTAATCTGGGGGAACTACAACCTAATGTGGGGGAACTATGCTGCACCTAATGTGGGGGAACTGTCGGGGGGGCCATCATAATGAAGTTCTCCGTCTTCCAGACAGCCTTAATGTGGCCCTGGGGTGGGGGGGAACAGCATTGTATTAAGTGGAGGGGACAGGGGTGGGATACAGCAGTGTATTTGGGGGGGCTGGGGGGGGATCAGCATTGTATAAGGGGGAGGGGTGGATCAGCATTGTAATAGGGGAGATGGGAGGGGGGATCAGCAGTGTATTAAGGGGGATGGGAGGGGGGATCAGCAGTGTATTAGGGGGGGGGGGGTGGCAGCAGTGTTTTGGGGGGATAGAAGGGGAGGGGGGTCAGCATTGTATTAGGGGGAGGGGGATTAGCATTGTATTAGGGGGAGAGGGGCTCAGCATTGTATTAGGGGGAGAGGGGCTCAGCATTGTATTAGGGGGAGGGTGGATCAGCATTGCATTAGGGGGGATGGGAGGGGGATCAGCAGTGTATTAGGGGGATGGGAGGGGGATCAGCAGTGTATTAGGGGGGATGGGAGAGGAAGGGGGTCAGCATTAGGGCGAGGGGAGAGGAACAGCAGTGTATTGGGGATGGGAGAGGAGGGGAATAGCAGTGTATTAGGGGGAGGGGATCAGCAGTATATTAGGGATAGGGGGGTCTGCAGTGTATTTGATTAGGGAGTTAGCATTGTATTAAAACTCAGGAGTGTAGACGAGTGTAGGATCAGGGGTATAGAGGAGTGTACATGGATGATAAAGGGGTGTATGTGGGTGACAGAGGGGTGTTGGGGGTGTAGAGGAGTGTACATGGGTAACATAGGGGCAGGGCCGGACAGGCCTAACGGGATACCGGGAAATTTCCCGATGGGCCGCTTTGAGATGTGGCTGCATTTTTTTGCCCTCCAGCGGCCACCAGGGCCGGATCATCATTGGCGCTTATGGAGCGTCTGCTCTGGCCCCCGTGCCCGCAGAGGGCACCAGTCACATTAGGGACATCCCTGTGTCCTGAAAAATCTTTTCGGGACACAAGGATGCCCCGGTTACCTCTCTGCAGCCCCGCATTAACTTTAAAAACGCAGGGGCCTCGGGGAGGTAGCGCACGCAGGGACGTCACTGATGTCCCGTGCGTGCGCCCATAGTAACAGAGCGGAGCAGTGAGGAGGATGAACGTGCATGGTAAGTGACCAGCGGCACGTCATCTTCAGTGTTCCGACCACCCCACCTCCGGTCCCGGGACCTACTGCTATGGCCCTTAGGCCATAGCAGTAGATTGTGACGCCGGAGTGGTTGTCGGAATACTGAAGTGGGGCAGTAAACAGGCATTCAGCCTCCAGCCATACACTGTATATGGCTGAAGGCTGAATGTCTGTGGGGGAACTGTACTGCACCTAATGTGGGGGACTATACTTCCTAAATGTGGGGGACTATACTGCACCTAATGTGGGGGAACTATACTGCACCTAATGTGGGGAACTATACTGCACCTAATGTGGGGAACTATACTGCCAACCTAATGTGGGGAACTATACTGCACCTAATGTGGGGAACTATACTGTCAACCTAATGTGGGGGAACTGTACTGTACCTAATGTGGGGGATCTGTACTGCACCTAATGTGGAGGAACTGTACTGCACCTAATGTGGGGGAACTAAACTGCACCTAATGTGGGGGAACTGTACTATGCACCTAATGTGGGGGAACTGTACTGCACACCAAACGTGGGGGAACGGTACTAAGCACCTAATGTGGGGAACTGTATTGCACACCAAATGTGGGGGAACTTTACTGCACATCTAATGTGGGCGAACTGTACTGCACCTAATGTGAGGGAACTATACTACACCTAATGTGGGGGAACTGTAGTGCACACCTAACGTGGGGGAACTGTACTGCACACCTAATGTGCGGGGACTTGTACTGCCAACCTTATGTGCGGGGACTTATACTGCACGTAATCTGGGGGAACTACAACCTAATGTGGGGGAACTATACTGCACCTAATGTGGGGGAACTGTCCGGGGGGGGGCATCATAATTAAGTACTCCGTCTTCCAGACAGCCTTAATGTGGCCCTGGGGTGGGGGGAACAGCATTGTATTAAGTGGAGGGGACAGGGGTGGGATACAGCAGTGTATTTGAGGGAGCCGGGGGGGGGATCAGCATTGTATAAGGGGGAGGGGTGGATCAGCATTGTAATAGGGGAGATGGGAGGGGGGATCAGCAGTGTATTAGGGGGGGTGGGAGGGGGGATCAGCAGTGTATTAGGGGGGATGGCAGCAGTGTTTTGGGGGGATAGAAGGGGAGGGGGGTCAGCATTGTATTAGGGGGAGGGGGGATCAGCATTGTATTAGGGGGAGAGGGGCTCAGCATTGTATTAGCGGGAGGGTGGATAAGCATTGCATTAGGGGGGATGGGAGGGGGATCAGCAGTGTATTAGGGGGATGGGAGGGGGATCAGCAGTGTATTAGGGGGGATGGGAGAGGAAGGGGGTCAGCATTAGGAGGAGGGGAGGGGAACAGCAGTGTATTAGGGGGGATGGGAGAGGAGGGGAATAGCAGTGTATTAGGGGGAGGGGATCAGCAGTTGGGGGTGTAGAGGAGTGTACATGGGTAACATAGGAGCAGGGCCGGACAGGCCTACCGGGATACCTGGAAATTTCCCGATGGGCCGCTTTGAGATGTGGCTGCATTTTTTTGTCCTCCAGCGGCCGCCAGGGCCGGATCATCATTGGCGCTTATGGAGCGTCTGCTCCGGCCCCCGTGCCCGCAGGGGGCACCAGTCACATTAGGGACATCCCTGTGTCCTGAAAAATCTTTTCGGGACACAAGGATGCCCCGGTTACCTCTCTGCGGCCCCACATTAACTTTAAAAATGCAGGGGCCTCCGGGAGGTAGCGCACGCAGGGACGTCACTGATGTCCCGTGCGTGCGCCCATAGTAACAGAGCGGAGCAGTGAGGAGGACGAACGTGCATGGTAAGTGACCAGCGGCACGTCATCTTCAGTGTTCCGACCACCCCACCTCCGGTCCCGGGACCTACTGCTCTGGCCCATAGGCCATAGCAGTAGATTGTGACCCCGGAGTGGTGGTCGGTATAGTGAAGTGGGGCAGTAAACAGGCATAAAGCCTCCAGCCATACACTGTATATGGCTGAAGGCTGAATGTCTGTGGGGGAACTGTACTGCACCTAATGTGGGGGACTATACTGCTCCTAATGTGGGGGACTATACTGCACCTAATGTGGGGAACTATACTGCACCTATGTGGGGAACTATACTGCACCTAATGTGGGGAACTATACTGCACCTAATGTGGGGAACTATACTGCCAACCTAATGTGGGGAACTATACTGCACCTAATGTGGGGAACTATACTACCAACCTAATGTGGGGGAACTGTACTGTACCTAATGTGGGGGAACTGTACTGCACCTAATGTGGGGGAACTGTACTGCACCTAATGTGGGGGAACTATACTGCCAACCTTATGTGGGGAACTATACTGCACCTAATGTGGGGAACTATACTGTCAACCTAATGTGGGGGAACTGTACTGTACCTAATGTGGGGGAACTGTACTGCACCTAATGTGGGGGAACTGTACTGCACCTAATGTGGGGGAACTATACTGCACCTAATGTGGGGGAACTGTACTAAGCACCTAATGTGGGGGAACTGTATTGCACACCAAATGTGGGGGAACTGTACTAAGCACCTAATGTGGGGGAACTGTATTGCACACCAAATGTGGGGGAACTTTACTGCACATCTAATGTGGGGGAACTGTACTGCACCTAATGTAGGGGAACTATACTACACCTAATGTGGGGGAACTGTACTGCACACCTAATGTGGGGGAACTGTATTGCACACCAAATGTAGGGGAACTGTACTAAGCACCTAATGTGGGGGAACTGTATTGCACACCAAATGTGGGGGAACTTTACTGCACCTAATGTAGGGGAACTATACTACACCTAATGTGGGGGAACTGTACTGCACACCTAATGTGGGGGAACTGTAGTGCACACCTAATGTGAGGGAACTGTACTGCACACCTAATGTGCGGGGACTTGTACTGCCAACCTAATGTGCGGGGACTTATACTGCACCTAATCTGGGGGAACTACAACCTAATGTGGGGGAAGCCTTAATCTAGCCCTGGGGGGAACAGGATTGTATTAAGTGGAGGGGGACAGGGGTGGGATACAGCAGTGTATTGGGGGAGGGGGCAGGGGGGATTAGCATTGTATTAGGGGGAGGGGTGGATCAGCATTGTATTTGGGGAGATGGGAGGGGGGATCAGCAGTATATTAGGGTGGATGGGAGGGGGGATCAGCAGTATATTAGGGGGGATGGCAGCAGTGTTTTGGGGGGATGGAAGGGGAGGGCGGTCAGCATTGTATTAGGAGGAGGGGGTGATCAGTATTGTATTAGGGGGATGGGTAAAAAGCATTGTATTAAGGGAATGGGGGAATCAGCATTGTATTAGGGGGAGGGGGGATCAGCATGGGTGTAGAAGAGTGTAAATGGGTGACGGGTGGGCACAGGGGGTGACAGAGGGGTGGACAGGGGTGACAAAGGGACAGAACAGATGGACATAGGTGACAAGGATGTGGCCAGTGGGGTAAAGAATGGGGGGAGGGGGAACATGGGTGACAGCGGGGTGGCCAAGGTGGACATGGATGACAGGAGGGTGTACATGGGAGACAAGGGGGTTAGAGGGGTGGACAGGGGTGACAAGGGGGTAAAAGAGGGTGGACAGGAGTGACAGAGGGGACAATAGGGAATGGACATGGGTGACAGAGAGGTAGACGTGGGCATGGGTGACAGAGAGGTAGACGTGGGGGGGGGTTGGGGGTTGTCAGAGGGGTGGACGGATATGGTGAACATAGATAACAGGTGTTGGAAAGGGTTGGCCAAGGTAGACAGGGATGACAAGAGGGTGGACTCGGGAGAAAGGGGGGTGGACATGGGGGGGGCGGGGGTTAACAGGGGTGAGGGGTGGACATGGATGACAAGGGGAATAAAAGAGCAGGGCAGAGGGGTAAAACAATTAATAAAATAATTCAACCGCCCCTTTCAAAATTAAAGGGCATACATTCCTATTACATGATTGACTGTTTTATATATTATAAAAAAATGTGATAAAATATTTTATAAAAAATATTTAAAATGTACAAAATATTTTAAGTTAGAAAAAATCATTTAGATCCCTATGTATTCCTTTATTTATTTATTTTTTGTTCCCTTTTCTTATGCGGTTTCATAATCCCTGAGATAAGTAGTTCTGGCCCTAGAGTGTTATATATATTAGCGTCTGTAGCATGTATAAGGAGCATGTTATCATACTGGTGTCTTTTTACAGATGACTGATGCCCGGTGAGAAGGTGAACCCTCGTCAGCTGCACGAAAGGAACCACGAGACAGGTAATTAATATTTATATTAATTACTGATAACAATCAGGCTAGATGTAAAATCTAGACCTGTAGAGATGTCATAGTCTCTCCCTTATACATGAAGATATATGTGTTGTTAATAAGTATATCATCTATGAACAGCTTCTTATATAACACAACCTTGTCTCAGGTACAGAGATTAGGAACATTTATGATCCTTAGTCCCTGTTTTTTATTTGTAGGAATCCCCTTTATCAATATAGTTTTTTTTTTTTATCAGAAAGATTTATTAAGGTTTTTGTTTAGTTTTTGACAAAACATAAAAAACACACATGAACAAATCAAAACAACCCCCCATCCCTTCCCCCCACCCCCAGGAATGACACCTCCCTCCAGGTTCTTATGGCAAATATAAACTAGAGCACCATGTTATAACCCGTGTAGCAGTCACCAAAAAAGAAAAGAAAAGCCTTGGAAGACACATTAGGAGTAGGAGAATATTATACTGGGCTATAAGGGAAGGAAAATAAGAAAAAAAAACATGAAACAAAAGAATCACCACACATTTAGGCCGACACAGAGCAAAGACACATCAATATATGTAAACCAATAAAGGGAGGACACAAAGACCACATCACCCAAGAAAAGAAGCATATCATCAGCATATAGAGCTATGCGTTTATCTTAACAAATTACCCAGGGCCTCCTCCAACTCTCTCAAAGTATGTTCAGGAAGTCTCTCTGGGTCTGCGACAGGGCTGCCACTGGGATAGAGGAAACAAATTGATACACAGTAACATCATCATAAAACTATTTGGAGGAATACGTCTCCTCATAAGAGGAGACTAACACATCAAGAATTTTAGCATCTTCCTGCACCAGAGACCCAGCACCATTGCAGAGACAAAGAATGGCCATGGACTCCTGCTGCACCCGAATCATACGTGCCAGTAAACGGCCAGTGCTTTCCCCACTTTCAAAATATTGCTGCTGCTGAAAAAACCTTTATTATCCGCCATGTGCAGTAGATGTACATACAGTAGAGTGCTCAAAGACTGCCAGCGAACCTGAACAGCACCAGACAGGCTCCCAAGGAACTCCCTCTCAGCAAAAAGCACCTGCCATTGCAACAACTCCTGTATTCCTTGATTCTTCAATTTACATGTGGTAATGTCTCTAATAAACACACCCGGGACAAAAGCCTTCAGAGAATCCCACACTACCCCCAACAAAGCTGAGCCACAATTAATTTCCAGGAAAGATTCAATATCCGCTACCAGGGTGTGACCTATTGTAGGTACCTGAAGCCAGATTGGAATAAAATGCCACAAGGACCCCCTAACTCTAGGACTAGAACTTAAGTTAAGGTGTACATGAATAGGAGAATGATCCGATAAATGACAGGGGAGATATTCCACCAATGCCACCCATGGGAAGATCAGCTCATTACCCAGCACTAAATCAATACGTGACAGAGTACCATGGGAACTAGAGTCGCAGGAATACTGCCTACCTGCAGGATTGCACCAACTCCATAAGTCAACCCACCCAGCTTCCTCTACAAACCTAGTCAGACCGGTAACAGAAGACTCTATAGGGGCCCCTCTACCCCCAAATTAATCTATGGACGGATTCAAAAGATCATTTAAATCTCCTACCAGAAGAAGGGGCACATCTGGCAGGGAAGAGACAAAGGACACCACCCTCCTTACTACATCACTAGAATATGGGGTAGGGATATATATTGCAGCCAATATAAAAGGCACATGGTAAAATTCGCCATAAAGGCACACAAAGCGACCATCAGGGTCAATCAAACTAGAAAAACACTTAATAATAAAGTGTGCAATAAAACTGTATTGCACACCTAATGTGGGGAACTGTACTACACACCTAATGTGCGGGGACTTGTACTGCCAACCTAATGTGCGGTGACTTATACTGCACCTAATCTGGGGGAACTACAACCTAATGTGGGGGAACTATGCTGCACCTAATGTGGGGGAACTGTCGGGGGGGCCATCATAATGAAGTTCTCCGTCTTCCAGACAGCCTTAATGTGGCCCTGGGGTGGGGGGGAACAGCATTGTATTAAGTGGAGGGGACAGGGGTGGGATACAGCAGTGTATTTGGGGGGGCTGGGGGGGGATCAGCATTGTATAAGGGGGAGGGGTGGATCAGCATTGTAATAGGGGAGATGGGAGGGGGGATCAGCAGTGTATTAAGGGGGATGGGAGGGGGGATCAGCAGTGTATTAGGGGGGGGGTGGCAGCAGTGTTTTGGGGGGATAGAAGGGGAGGGGGGTCAGCATTGTATTAGGGGGAGGGGGATTAGCATTGTATTAGGGGGAGAGGGGCTCAGCATTGTATTAGGGGGAGAGGGGCTCAGCATTGTATTTGGGGGAGGGTGGATCAGCATTGCATTAGGGGGGATGGGAGGGGGATCAGCAGTGTATTAGGGGGATGGGAGGGGGATCAGCAGTGTATTAGGGGGGATGGGAGAGGAAGGGGGTCAGCATTAGGGCGAGGGGAGAGGAACAGCAGTGTATTGGGGATGGGAGAGGAGGGGAATAGCAGTGTATTAGGGGGAGGGGATCAGCAGTATATTAGGGATAGGGGGGTCTGCAGTGTATTTGATTAGGGAGTTAGCATTGTATTAAAACTCAGGAGTGTAGACGAGTGTAGGATCAGGGGTATAGAGGAGTGTACATGGATGATAAAGGGGTGTATGTGGGTGACAGAGGGGTGTTGGGGGTGTAGAGGAGTGTACATGGGTAACATAGGGGCAGGGCCGGACAGGCCTAACGGGATACCGGGAAATTTCCCGATGGGCCGCTTTGAGATGTGGCTGCATTTTTTTGCCCTCCAGCGGCCACCAGGGCCGGATCATCATTGGCGCTTATGGAGCGTCTGCTCTGGCCCCCGTGCCCGCAGAGGGCACCAGTCACATTAGGGACATCCCTGTGTCCTGAAAAATCTTTTCGGGACACAAGGATGCCCCGGTTACCTCTCTGCAGCCCCGCATTAACTTTAAAAACGCAGGGGCCTCGGGGAGGTAGCGCACGCAGGGACGTCACTGATGTCCCGTGCGTGCGCCCATAGTAACAGAGCGGAGCAGTGAGGAGGATGAACGTGCATGGTAAGTGACCAGCGGCACGTCATCTTCAGTGTTCCGACCACCCCACCTCCGGTCCCGGGACCTACTGCTATGGCCCTTAGGCCATAGCAGTAGATTGTGACGCCGGAGTGGTTGTCGGAATACTGAAGTGGGGCAGTAAACAGGCATTCAGCCTCCAGCCATACACTGTATATGGCTGAAGGCTGAATGTCTGTGGGGGAACTGTACTGCACCTAATGTGGGGGACTATACTTCCCTAATGTGGGGGACTATACTGCACCTAATGTGGGGGAACTATACTGCACCTAATGTGGGGAACTATACTGCACCTAATGTGGGGAACTATACTGCCAACCTAATGTGGGGAACTATACTGCACCTAATGTGGGGAACTATACTGTCAACCTAATGTGGGGGAACTGTACTGTACCTAATGTGGGGGAACTGTACTGCACCTAATGTGGAGGAACTGTACTGCACCTAATGTGGGGGAACTAAACTGCACCTAATGTGGGGGAACTGTACTATGCACCTAATGTGGGGGAACTGTACTGCACACCAAACGTGGGGGAACGGTACTAAGCACCTAATGTGGGGAACTGTATTGCACACCAAATGTGGGGGAACTTTACTGCACATCTAATGTGGGCGAACTGTACTGCACCTAATGTGAGGGAACTATACTACACCTAATGTGGGGGAACTGTAGTGCACACCTAACGTGGGGGAACTGTACTGCACACCTAATGTGCGGGGACTTATACTGCACGTAATCTGGGGGAACTACAACCTAATGTGGGGGAACTATACTGCACCTAATGTGGGGGAACTGTCCGGGGGGGGGGGGGCATCATAATTAAGTACTTCGTCTTCCAGACAGCCTTAATGTGGCCCTGGGGTGGGGGGAACAGCATTGTATTAAGTGGAGGGGACAGGGGTGGGATACAGCAGTGTATTTGAGGGAGCCGGGGGGGGGATCAGCATTGTATAAGGGGGAGGGGTGGATCAGCATTGTAATAGGGGAGATGGGAGGGGGGATCAGCAGTGTATTAGGGGGGGTGGGAGGGGGGATCAGCAGTGTATTAGGGGGGATGGCAGCAGTGTTTTGGGGGGATAGAAGGGGAGGGGGGTCAGCATTGTATTAGGGGGAGGGGGGATCAGCATTGTATTAGGGGGAGAGGGGCTCAGCATTGTATTAGCGGGAGGGTGGATAAGCATTGCATTAGGGGGGATGGGAGGGGGATCAGCAGTGTATTAGGGGGATGGGAGGGGGATCAGCAGTGTATTAGGGGGGATGGGAGAGGAAGGGGGTCAGCATTAGGAGGAGGGGAGGGGAACAGCAGTGTATTAGGGGGGATGGGAGAGGAGGGGAATAGCAGTGTATTAGGGGGAGGGGATCAGCAGTTGGGGGTGTAGAGGAGTGTACATGGGTAACATAGGGGCAGGGCCGGACAGGCCTACCGGGATACCTGGAAATTTCCCGATGGGCCGATTTGAGATGTGGCTGCATTTTTTTGTCCTCCAGCGGCCGCCAGGGCCGGATCATCATTGGCGCTTATGGAGCGTCTGCTCCGGCCCCCGTGCCCGCAGGGGGCACCAGTCACATTAGGGACATCCCTGTGTCCTGAAAAATCTTTTCGGGACACAAGGATGCCCCGGTTACCTCTCTGCGGCCCCACATTAACTTTAAAAACGCAGGGGCCTCCGGGAGGTAGCGCACGCAGGGACGTCACTGATGTCCCGTGCGTGCGCCCATAGTAACAGAGCGGAGCAGTGAGGAGGACGAACGTGCATGGTAAGTGACCAGCGGCACGTCATCTTCAGTGTTCCGACCACCCCACCTCCGGTCCCGGGACCTACTGCTCTGGCCCATAGGCCATAGCAGTAGATTGTGACCCCGGAGTGGTGGTCGGTATAGTGAAGTGGGGCAGTAAACAGGCATAAAGCCTCCAGCCATACACTGTATATGGCTGAAGGCTGAATGTCTGTGGGGGAACTGTACTGCACCTAATGTGGGGGACTATACTGCTCCTAATGTGGGGGACTATACTGCACCTAATGTGGGGAACTATACTGCACCTATGTGGGGAACTATACTGCACCTAATGTGGGGAACTATACTGCACCTAATGTGGGGAACTATACTGCCAACCTAATGTGGGGAACTATACTGCACCTAATGTGGGGAACTATACTGTCAACCTAATGTGGGGGAACTGTACTGTACCTAATGTGGGGGAACTGTACTGCACCTAATGTGGGGGAACTGTACTGCACCTAATGTGGGGGAACTATACTGCCAACCTAATGTGGGGAACTATACTGCACCTAATGTGGGGAACTATACTGTCAACCTAATGTGGGGGAACTGTACTGTACCTAATGTGGGGGAACTGTACTGCACCTAATGTGGGGGAACTGTACTGCACCTAATGTGGGGGAACTATACTGCACCTAATGTGGGGGAACTGTACTAAGCACCTAATGTGGGGGAACTGTATTGCACACCAAATGTGGGGGAACTGTACTAAGCACCTAATGTGGGGGAACTGTATTGCACACCAAATGTGGGGGAACTTTACTGCACATCTAATGTGGTGGAACTGTACTGCACCTAATGTAGGGGAACTATACTACACCTAATGTGGGGGAACTGTACTGCACACCTAATGTGGGGGAACTGTATTGCACACCAAATGTAGGGGAACTGTACTAAGCACCTAATGTGGGGGGAACTGTATTGCACACCAAATGTGGGGGAACTTTACTGCACCTAATGTAGGGGAACTATACTACACCTAATGTGGGGGAACTGTACTGCACACCTAATGTGGGGGAACTGTAGTGCACACCTAATGTGAGGGAACTGTACTGCACACCTAATGTGCGGGGACTTGTACTGCCAACCTAATGTGCGGGGGACTTATACTGCACTTAATCTGGGGGAACTACAACCTAATGTGGGGGAAGCCTTAATCTAGCCCTGGGGGGGAACAGGATTGTATTAAGTGGAGGGGAACAGGGGTGGGATACAGCAGTGTATTGGGGGAGGGGGCAGGGGGGATTAGCATTGTATTAGGGGGAGGGGTGGATCAGCATTGTATTTGGGGAGATGGGAGGGGGGATCAGCAGTATATTAGGGTGGATGGGAGGGGGGATCAGCAGTATATTAGGGGGGATGGCAGCAGTGTTTTGGGGGGATGGAAGGGGAGGGCGGTCAGCATTGTATTAGGAGGAGGGGGTGATCAGTATTGTATTAGGGGGATGGGTAAAAGCATTGTATTAAGGGAATGGGGGAATCAGCATTGTATTAGGGGGAGGGGGGATCAGCATGGGTGTAGAAGAGTGTAAATGGGTGACGGGTGGGCACAGGGGGTGACAGAGGGGTGGACAGGGGTGACAAAGGGACAGAACAGATGGACATAGGTGACAAGGATGTGTGTGGCAAGTGGGGTAAAGAATGGGGGGAGGGGGAACATGGGTGACAGCGGGGTGGCCAAGGTGGACATGGATGACAGGAGGGTGTACATGGGAGACAAGGGGGTTAGAGGGGTGGACAGGGGTGACAAGGGGGGTAAAAGAGGGTGGACAGGAGTGACAAAGGGACAGAGGGGGACAATAGGGAATGGACATGGGTGACAGAGAGGTAGACGTGGGCATGGGTGACAGAGAGGTAGACGTGGGGGGGGGGGTTGGGGGTTGTCAGAGGGGTGGACGGATATGGTGAACATAGATAACAGGTGTTGGAAAGGGTTGGCCAAGGTAGACAGGGATGACAAGAGGGTGGACTCGGGAGAAAGGGGGGTGGACATGGGGGGGCGGGGGGTTAACAGGGTTGAGGGGTGGACAAGGATGACAAGGGGAATAAAAGAGGAGGGCAGAGGGGGTAAAACAATTAATAAAATAATTCAACCGCCCCTTTCAAAATTAAAGGGCATACATTCCTATTAGATGATTAACTGTTTTATATATTATAAAAAAAATGTGATAAAATATTTTATAAAAAATATTTAAAATGTACAAAATATTTTAAGTTAGAAAAAATCATTTAGATCCCTATGTATTCCTTTATTTATTTATTTTTTGTTCCCTTTTCTTATGCGGTTTCATAATCCCTGAGATAAGTAGTTCTGGCCCTAGAGTGTTATATATATTAGCGTCTGTAGCATGTATAAGGAGCATGTTATCATACTGGTGTCTTTTTACAGATGACTGATGCCGGTGAGAAGGTGAACCCTCGTCAGCTGCACGAAAGGAACCACGAGACAGGTAATTAATATTTATATTAATTACTGATAACAATCAGGCTAGATGTAAAATCTAGACCTGTAGAGATGTCATAGTCTCTCCCTTATACATGAAGATATATGTGTTGTTAATAAGTATATCATCTATGAACAGCTTCTTATATAACACAACCTTGTCTCAGGTACAGAGATTAGGAACATTTATGATCCTTAGTCCCTGTTTTTTATTTGTAGGAATCCCCTTTATCAATATAGTTTTTTTTTTTTATCAGAAAGATTTATTAAGGTTTTTGTTTAGTTTTTGACAAAACATAAAAAACACACATGAACAAATCAAAACAACCCCCCATCCCTTCCCCCCACCCCCAGGAATGACACCTCCCTCCAGGTTCTTATGGCAAATATAAACTAGAGCACCATGTTATAACCCGTGTAGCAGTCACCAAAAAAGAAAAGAAAAGCCTTGGAAGACACATTAGGAGTAGGAGAATATTATACTGGGCTATAAGGGAAGGAAAATAAGAAAAAAAAACATGAAACAAAAGAATCACCACACATTTAGGCCGACACAGAGCAAAGACACATCAATATATGTAAACCAATAAAGGGAGGACACAAAGACCACATCACCCAAGAAAAGAAGCATATCATCAGCATATAGAGCTATGCGTTTATCTTACCAAATTACCCAGGGCCTCCTCCAACTCTCTCAAAGTATGTTCAGGAAGTCTCTCTGGGTCTGCGACAGGGCTGCCACTGGGATAGAGGAAACAAATTGATACACAGTAACATCATCATAAAACTATTTGGAGGAATACGTCTCCTCATAAGAGGAGACTAACACATCAAGAATTTTAGCATCTTCCTGCACCAGAGACCCAGCACCATTGCAGAGACAAAGAATGGCCATGGACTCCTGCTGCACCCGAATCATACGTGCCAGTAAACGGCCAGTGCTTTCCCCACTTTCAAAATATTGCTGCTGCTGAAAAAACCTTTATTATCCGCCATGTGCAGTAGATGTACATACAGTAGAGTGCTCAAAGACTGCCAGCGAACCTGAACAGCACCAGACAGGCTCCCAAGGAACTCCCTCTCAGCAAAAAGCACCTGCCATTGCAACAACTCCTGTATTCCTTGATTCTTCAATTTACATGTGGTAATGTCTCTAATAAACACACCCGGGACAAAAGCCTTCAGAGAATCCCACACTACCCCCAACAAAGCTGAGCCACAATTAATTTCCAGGAAAGATTCAATATCCGCTACCAGGGGTGTGACCTATTGTAGGTACCTGAAGCCAGATTGGAATAAAATGCCACAAGGACCCCCTAACTCTAGGACTAGAACTTAAGTTAAGGTGTACATGAATAGGAGAATGATCCGATAAATGACAGGGGAGATATTCCACCAACGCCACCCATGGGAAGATCAGCTCATTACCCAGCACTAAATCAATACGTGACAGAGTACCATGGGAACTAGAGTCGCAGGAATACTGCCTACCTGCAGGATTGCACCAACTCCATAAGTCAACCCACCCAGCTTCCTCTACAAACCTAGTCAGACCGGTAACAGAAGACTCTATAGGGGCCCCTCTACCCCCAAATTAATCTATGGACGGATTCAAAAGATCATTTGAATCTCCTACCAGAAGAAGGGGCACATCTGGCAGGGAAGAGACAAAGGACACCACCCTCCTTACTACATCACTAGAATATGGGGTAGGGATATATATTGCAGCCAATATAAAAGGCACATGGTAAAATTCGCCATAAAGGCACACAAAGCGACCATCAGGGTCAATCAAACTAGAAAAACACTTAATAATAAAGTGTGCAATAAAACTGTATTGCACACCTAATGTGGGGAACTGTACTACACACCTAATGTGCGGGGACTTGTACTGCCAACCTAATGTGCGGTGACTTATACTGCACCTAATCTGGGGGAACTACAACCTAATGTGGGGGAACTATGCTGCACCTAATGTGGGGGGAACTGTCGGGGGGGCCATCATAATGAAGTTCTCCGTCTTCCAGACAGCCTTAATGTGGCCCTGGGGTGGGGGGGGAACAGCATTGTATTAAGTGGAGGGGACAGGGGTGGGATACAGCAGTGTATTT